>NW_026607963.1:0-98968 GCF_029499605.1 Hyla sarda | reverse complement strand
TGTATAAGTTTGTATATAAGTTGGTTGGGAGGAGTGTTAGGTGGGGAGGGTGTATTTGTGGGTGGTGGTTTTGTGGTGTTTTGGGGTCCTGACATGGGTCAGTTAAGGACTGGACTTTGTGAACTGTATGGACGGTATGGACTCTGACCCATGTACAGGAGGGGTGGTGTGGGTGAGGGGACAGTTTTAGTGTAGGTGTTTTCCGTTGTTTTCTGTAGTATATTTTTGTATATTTTCAGTAAGTTTTGTATTGTGTTTTGTATATATTGGGTTTTGTATTTATATTGTTTTATATTATATAGTGTATAGTGCAGTCGGGCCAGTAGTTAAGTAGTGTCATATGTGTTTATGTGTATGTATATGTGTGCGTTTATGTGTATATACATGTGTATGTATATATATATATATATGTGTGTATGTGTATGCTTGCGTATATGCATGTATACATGTTTGTGTATAAAATTTTATATTTTATTTTTTCCTCCTTGGGGGGGCTGCTCCCCTCCGGTGTCTCTGTTCTCCTCGCTTCCGGCTTCGCGGTCTCGCTTTTCGGCGGTGTTGTCCTTTTCTTCGGTTGTGGCTTGCTCTTTTTGGGTCCGGCTCTCGCCGGTTTCTGGGCCGCGCGCAGATCCTCTCTGGCCGTCCTCGGCTCCTTGCCGTGCTGGGCGTGCTTCGCGGGCCTTGCGGCCGTGCGGGGGCGGTGCGTGGGGCTGGGCTCTTTGGGCCCTCTCTCCGGCCGCGTCTCCGCGCTGCTTTTCCCTGCCCTTCTTTCACCGGTGGATCTCTGGCTGTGAGGCAGAGTGTTATTTATTAGCAAGTTGTGCTGAAATATTTTTTTTTTTTACTTTTTCCCCTGGGTAAGGGTCATTTTTGAGTTACAGCCAAGTTGTGCTACCTTTATGTTCCTTTTCTTTTGTTTTATAGCCAAGTCGTGCTTATTTTATGTTTTATATATTTTTATAAGCCAAGTTGGGCTATTTTTATGTTCTTTTTGGAATGCGTGTTTGAGTGTGATATTTAGTTTTTTGGTATGTGAAAAAAGTAAAAGTGTATTTTAGTAAATTTGGGCTGGCCGGTTAGGCAGAATTTGTTTTTGCAATTTTATTTATGTTATGTTTGTTATAGCTGGTTAAGCTTGTTTTTGTTTAATATTTTGTATCTGATTTGTTTTGCATTTTTATAATAAAAAGAGTTGCTGCTCCCAGCAGGGTGTGTGCGGGTGTGTCTCCTGAGACTTCCAGCAGAGCAGAGCCAAGCAGAGATTTCCAACAAGCCTTCCCCAGGTTTGTGGCAGATTCCTGGGGAAGAAGCTCCTGCAATGGAGCCTCGTGGCTCCACTCCCCGTTCCAGGCTGGCGGGAAGTGGAGTGAAAACTTCGACAGCCATTGTTCCGGCCGGGAGAAGATCGGGCAGAGTCTGCAGCAATGCAGGCTCTGCTACCCAGGCTACGGATGCCAGCCAGAGATCCACTGGTGGAAGAAAGGCAAGGAAAAGCAGTGTGGAGATGTGGTCGGAGAGTGGGCCCGGCGAGTCCAGTTCCACGTACTGCTCCCGCATGGCCGCAAGGTTTGCGGAGTACGAGCAGCGCGGCAGGGAGCTGAGGATGGCCAGAGAGGATCTGCGTGCGACCCAGAGTCTGATGAGTACCGGATCCAGAAAGAGCAAGCCAGAACTGAAGAAGAGGATAACATCGCTGAAAGGCGAGATTGTGAGGCTGGAGGCGAGGAGAGCGGAGATACTGGAGGGGAGCGGACTCTTCAAGGAGAAGCTGATCAACAGCAATCGGTTTGCCGCCACGAAATCCCCAGGTAAGGTGGAGGTGGATGATGGGGAGAGTAGTGGCGGCGAAGATAGTGAGGATGGTGGTGAAGAGGAGAAGATGGAGGAAAGTGTGGGAGTTGTAGCTACTCCAGGTGACACCCAGACCCAGGACAGCTACATTGAGGCTGGACAGGTGGCACTTCCGCCAAGCGAGAGTGAGGAGGATGACGTGGAGGGTGAGGCTGGGGGTCTGCTGAGGGCAATTGTGATGCAGGAGTCCCCAGCCCACCTCCAGAATTTCACCTTTGGGGACGAGGAATGTGAAGATGTGGTGGTCAAGCAGAGGTCCAAGAAAAGGAAGACAAAGGAGACGGTACAATATGTATTTGTCCCCTTCCAGCAGTCTGGGCCAGCTGCAAAGCTGGTTCAGGCTGCGGGCTCCCCCAAACTGCCAGACCCCGTTCCTGTGGTGGAGCGGGGCCAGCACGGGGAGTACAGTAAGGCGTCAGGAAAGGCTAAGGGCGCAATAGTTGTGAAGCCCACCCATCCTGTCGGTAGGGAAGGGCAGGATGGGCACATGCCGGGCAGCTCTGGCACTGCAGGACCGCCCCAGGGTGGCAGGGGGCGTGTCCAAGTGCCAGATGCAAGTTATGCTGCCGTGTGCTCGGGGGGCGGTTCCCCGAGTACTGTGGGCACTACTGGCGCCGCGGGGCACTCCCCTGTGAGGGGGGGGAGTGTCCGGGCGCCAGAGAGCGTTGTGTCTGTGTGCTCGGGGGGCGGTCCCCCGAGTACAGTGTGTTCTGCGGGCACTGCAGGGCACTCCCCTGTGAGGGGGGGGGGAGTGTCCCGGTGTCGGGATCAGTGTCCGGCAATGGCGCCGTGGGAGGAGCTGGGGTGCGCTCGGTGGGGCAGCCCCAGACTCAGGAGGCACCATTGATCATTCAGAAGGAGGAGCCATCATCATCATCATCAGCAGCAGCAGCCAAGCCGGAAATTAAGCCAGCGGTACTACAAATCCCAGCCAGCCCAGAATCAGTTAGGCAGGGTATGAGTGAGAATGCTGAGTGTAGTAGTGTTGTGGATGAGAGGAGTGTCAGTGGAGTGAATGTTGGTGGGAGTAGTGGTATGAATGGGAAAAAGGATGATGTGAGTGGTGGTGTGAGTGGTGGTGTGAATGGTGGTTCTGGGTCTGGGTCTGGGTCTGGCCCGGCTGCCCCCCCGGCAGTGACTGCTCCTAGGAGCTATGCTAATGTCGCTGCCGGGGGTCCAGGGGGGTCCCCGTCTCCGTCCGTCCCCGGGGGTTACTTGCAACAGCGCCTCCTGGAGGCTCTGCGTAGGGGAGACAGGTCGATCCAGGTAGAGGGAAGGGGTGAGGTCGACCTGTCTTTCTGGATAGAGAGGCACGGTTTGGGGGCTTTCCGAGAGCAGAATGGGGAGGTGGTCTGGTCCCTCCCGACAACCGGGCAGGACAATAACCGCAGGAATGTGGTCCGTCTGATTTGGAGGGGTGAGGATGCGTGCCCACCTCGCGCTAAAGTGGTTGAGCTCCTCCTCCAGATGGAATTCAGGGCGAGTGACATCTTTGCCCTGATCCACCCCTACGGTACGTCCGAGTTTGACGTCAGTTTCGTTCGGCCAGAGGGTCTCGAACTCTTCTGGTCAAACTACGAGGTGGCGAAGAACGAGCCCGGCTGGCGGGATTTTGCCGTAAAGGCAATTTCCCGTCAGAACTCGGTCAAGAAGGTGACCGTTTTGACCCGTAACGAGTCACTTTCTTGTTACGACATCATGACCTGGCTCGGTCGGTATGGGGATGTGACGGACATGCCCAAGAAAAACATTGATGAGCACGGGATCTGGTCCGGGGCCTGGACGTTTTCCGTCAAACTCAGGCGTTCAGGGAGTACGGTTGCCCACATTCCGTCAGCCGCCTTCCTTGGACGTGACAGGATCCAGGTCTTCTACCAGGGGCAGCCTAAGGTCTGTCACAGGTGCGGTAGCCCCACCCATTTTAGCGCAGCCTGTACTGTACAGGTCTGTGCTTTGTGTGGTGGGGTGGGTCATCTGGCCGCATCCTGTAGGCAGATCCGCTGCCATCTGTGTGGTGTCCTCGGGCACCCTTTCAGCCGTTGTCCTAGCGCCTTCGCCCGTGCGGCGGCCGCTCCGGCTGGGGAGAGCTGTGAGGTTGCCTCGGCTGGAGAGGGTACGAGCAGGGATGGGGGCGCACCAGGGCTAGTGAGGAAGAAGGGCCCCGCCAAACTAAGGCGGGAGGAAAATCGGAGGAGGAGTAGGGAGCAGGAGAGTGCCCAAGTGACGGGGGTAGCTCCGGCCCCTGCTCCTGAAGCTGGCCCTGAAATGACTGAAGCCCTGGAGGAGGACGTGCTGGATGAGGAGGTCAGGAGACTGGGCGAAGAGGAAGGCAATATGGCCGACTCTTCCGATTCCTCCCACTATGAAAGTGTGG
Organism: Hyla sarda; assembly: GCF_029499605.1. Classification (NCBI taxonomy): domain Eukaryota; kingdom Metazoa; phylum Chordata; class Amphibia; order Anura; family Hylidae; genus Hyla; species Hyla sarda. Next base: position 94,743 of record NW_026607963.1, on the reverse strand, counting down.
ATGAGGAGAGTGTAGAGAAGGCCAAAAAGAAAGACAAGGGCAAAAGGAAAGGGAGAAAGAAGAGGTCCAAGCCCTCTCTCCCTCGTACTGCGGGCCGGGTCCAAAGCGGAAGCCTGACTGCCCCCCCTCTGGTTGACCTGTCAAACCGGTACCTCGTCCTTGATAACATCTCCTCCCCCTCCTTGGAGGGGGAGGGTGAGGGCGAGGTGCCTAGGGAGAGAGAGCCTCTGGGGGGAACTGGGCCCTGTCCTGTTGAGGCACCTTCCTCAGAGGGCAGGGCTAGACCGGGGTCGGACGGAGACGGGGACCATATGGACCAGAGTGAGTCCAAAAAAAGGGGTAAAAGCGGTCCTGCCCTTTCTTCTTCTTCTGGGGATGAGGGCACGAAGAAGAAGGGGAAGAAGAAATAAAGGTGAGGCCATCTAACTTAATCACCCATGATGGCGGCACTCACCCCATTGACGCTGGCATCCATTAACTGTGCCAGCATAAAGTCTGATACGGCTAGATTCGCAGCCTTTGATTTTCTCGGCCGTGTTGAAGCCGACATTTTGTATCTGCAAGAGACCAGGTTGTCAGATTCAGCCTCCCTGGTAAAAGCCAGAAGAGAGTGGAGGTGCGGTCCCTCCCACTGGTCTCTTGCGGCTGAGCCGTATAGTGGGGTGGCGGTCCTTTTTACCGCTCCGGTTGAATGCCGACGGGTTATTGAGTTAGAAATGGGGAGGTGCCTGATCTTAGATGTCCTCATGAAGGGGCAAGAGCTCCGGCTCATTAACATCTACGCCCCACAAACCAAGTGGGGCCGCAAAGATCTCTTTATGAGGATTAAGCCCTTCCTTTTTACTAGCCGGCAAGTGATTTTTGGAGGGGACTTCAATAATGTCACGAGGTCCCAAGATAGGAGAGGTTCCAATGGTCCGCTGGCTTACGATAGCGTGGCCCTCAATAATATAGTTAGGGAAGCTCGCCTAGAGGACGCCCACATCCGGAGCCCCTCAGGCCACGTGGGTTTCACCTATCATCGAGGTAGCTGCAGCTCTAGGATAGACAGGTTTTATTTAAAGGAGGAAGCCGTCTCTTCCGCAGTGTCCGTGGTTGAGGTGGAATTCTCCGATCACTGTATGATTTTGTTTTCCTTGAATGTTTCAGAGACCCCCCGGATGGGTAAAGGTTATTGGAAGCTGAATTCGTCCCTCCTGGAGGAAGCGGAGATAAGACAGTCCTTTGAGGACTTTCTTCAGAGTCAGGTACCTTTACTGGACTTTTGTAGTAGTAAGTCAGAGTGGTGGGAGATATTCAAGAAGCGGGTTGCGGGGTTCTTCCGCCAGCTCTCGAGCCTCAGGTCCCTGAATAGGTACCACCTGTATCGGGGTCTGAGGAGGAAACTCGAGCTCCTTGTCTCGACTGGAGGTAGCCGGGAGGATATCTCCAGAGTGAAATCCTTGCTGATGGGGTGTCAGTACGATAGGCACGCATCTTTGGTTTTTGAGAGGGATTACGGGAGGTACCGCTCGCCCGACCCTTACAAGAACTGTAAGATGTCAGTGAGTAGTAAAGTGGTCTCAGGACTGATTGATAGTACGGGATCTCTGAATCGGTCCAGATCAGGGATCCTGGAGGTCGTCAGATCCTTCTACTCGCACCTCTTGGGAAGGAAGGATCTAAATCGAGACGGGATGTCGGCTTTCCTGCCTGAAACTATTCCTGAGCCAGGGGTAGACCCCTCTCTTGATGTTTTGGCAGAAGAAATCAGGGAAGAGGAAGTGAGACTGGCGATCGAGGGGCTCGCCCCCAAGAAGTCGCCAGGCCCGGATGGCTTAACATCCGAGTGGTACAGGACCTTTAAGGAGTCTTTAGCTCCCCTCTTGACTGAGGTATTCAATGAGTGTCTCTCCTCGGGCACTCTACCAAAGTCAATGAGGAGGTCAGCCCTGATTCTTCTGTCAAAGGGTAAAGATCCTAGCCGGATTGAGAATTGGAGGCCCATAGCTCTTCTCAATACGGACAGGAAGCTTCTGGCCAAGATACTGTTTAATCGGTTGGTGAAGTTTGCACCCCGGCACCTTTCGGGGGCCCAGCACTGCTCTGTTCCGGGCCGAAGCACCTTAAGTGCTGTCCTCAGTGTCAGGGAGGCAGTGGAGCGGAGTAGTGCGGGTCTCTGGAAGGGGTACATGCTGTCCTTGGATCAGGCCAAAGCATTTGATCGGGTGAACCACGAATACCTCTGGTCCGTCCTCCTGAGATATGGCTTACCGAGTACTTTTGTGAATTGGCTTGTCACCTTATATGCAGGGGCAGAGAGTTTCCCGCTGGTGAACGGTTGGTCTGGCCGCTCTTTTGAGGTGGGGTCCGGAGTCCGTCAGGGTTGTCCTTTGAGCCCGCTGTTATACGTGTTCGCAATCGATCCCTTCGTCCGGAGGGTAGATTGTGGGCCGTTGGCGGGAGTCGGGATGACTCTGGCGGAGCCGGATGTCGCCCAGAGAGTGGTGGCGTACGCTGATGATGTCGCTATTTTCGTCTCCTCACGGGAGGAGGTCGATGTGGTGATGTCAGAGGTGGACCGCTACTCGGAGGCATCCGGGTCCAAGATCAACCGGGATAAGTGTGAAAGTCTCTGGCTGGGAGGGGGAGATCCCACGTTTGATCTCCCTGACACCCTTCCAGGGCTCCAAGAGTCAGCAAAAATTCTGGGCATCACATTCGGCCAGGATGATTATCCCACCAAAAACTGGGATGGTAAGCTCCAGGATGCCACTCAGAGGGTGAACCAGTGGAAGGGTTGGTCTATGACCCTCAGGGAAAGGGTACACCTGATCAAATCGTACCTGCTCCCCTTGTTTATCTATCTGGGCAGTGTATGTATCTTACCAGAGGCTTACTACACTAGGGTCTACAGCCTGTTTTTCCAACTGTTATGGGGGAACAGGTTGAACCTAGTCAAGAGGGAGGTTACGTACCGCACGAGGAGACTAGGGGGTTTATCTATGGTAAACCCCGTGGTGTTCTTAACGAACACCTTCTTGAAAGCCAACATTGCAAACCTCTGGAAAGAGAGGGCTCCTCCGTGGGTACTCTCCTGCAAGGAGTGGTTTCGGCCTTTCTTCCAGGAATGGGAGACAGGAGGGCAAGTGAAGGACCTCCGTACACCACATGGATATCTTCCGGCTTACGCTACCCCGACTCTGAAGGCGATACGTCGGTGGGGTCTGGGAGTGTGGGAGATCAGGACCCAGTCAAGGCAGTTCCTTGACAAACGGGTTCTGTTGACCCACTTCCAGAAGCCTCTGGTGCTCAGGGACTGCCCAGGTCGGGATCTGAGGGAGGGGTTGTATCTTTTAAACATGAAAAGGATCCCCCAGAAGTTTTGGGACTTGGCCTGGCGCTGCTTTCAGGGGAAGCTATGTGTAAGGGACAACCTGAAGTACAGGAACTCTGATGACCGGGGATGTCCCCGAGAAGAGTGTGGGGACACGCTGGAAAGCATGGACCACTTCCTGCTTCATTGTCCCTTTAACATAGGGGTCTACAACAGGGTGGGCGCTTCCATCGGCTGGAGTCAACTTGCCGGCCTTGCCTATCCGGAGTGGGCTTATGGGGCATTCAGGAACCTGGGTGGCCGAGATCGGGGCACTTTATTTTTAGTCAGTTTAGTGGTTAGGTACTACACGTGGAACGCACGGTGCTTAGTGTCGACCCAACAGAAAATCCTCTCCGAGGTGGAGGTCTGTAGGAACATCACTGGTGACCTCGGGAAGATCAGGTCTTTGGAGTATGGCAGTCTTGGTACCAGTAGGGCTTCTCTCCTGTGGAGAGGTTTCTCATTTCATGTGCCCTAGGTACTAAACCTTTTGGGTAGAGTACCTTTTATTTTTGGTTAGGGGCAGTGTTATAGGGGTAGAGATAGGGTGAGGGTAGGGTCAGATTTATTGTAGGGATAGAATTAGGGAGAATTGTAGGGGGAGTTAGGGAAAGAGTATAAAATGATTTATGTATCAGGTCTGCCATCCTTCTCCCTGGTGGTGGGCTGATGCATGTGCACATTAGCTTTTTGTTTTGTTTTCAATTTACATGGTATGAAGGGCTTACAGGCAACCAAACTTGGGCCTAAAGGGGGTGGTGGTTCAGAATGTATAAGTTTGTATATAAGTTGGTTGGGAGGAGTGTTAGGTGGGGAGGGTGTATTTGTGGGTGGTGGTTTTGTGGTGTTTTGGGGTCCTGACATGGGTCAGTTAAGGACTGGACTTTGTGAACTGTATGGACGGTATGGACTCTGACCCATGTACAGGAGGGGTGGTGTGGGTGAGGGGACAGTTTTAGTGTAGGTGTTTTCCGTTGTTTTCTGTAGTATATTTTTGTGTATTTTCAGTAAGTTTTGTATTGTGTTTTGTATATATTGGGTTTTGTATTTATATTGTTTTATATTATATAGTGTATAGTGCAGTCGGGCCAGTAGTTAAGTAGTGTCATATGTGTTTATGTGTATGTATATGTGTGCGTTTATGTGTATATACATGTGTATGTATATATATATATATGTATGTATGTGTATGCTTGCGTATATGCATGTATACATGTTTGTGTATAAAATTTTATATTTTATTTTTTTCTCCTTGGGGGGGCTGCTCCCCTCCGGTGTCTCTGTTCTCCTCGCTTCCGGCTTCGCGGTCTCGCTTTTCGGCGGTGTTGTCCTTTTCTTCGGTTGTGGCTTGCTCTTTTTGGGTCCGGCTCTCGCCGGTTTCTGGGCCGCGCGCGGATCCTCTCTGGCCGTCCTCGGCTCCTTGCCGTGCTGGGCGTGCTTCGCGGGCCTTGCGGCCGTGCGGGGGCGGTGCGTGGGGCTGGGCTCTTTGGGCCCTCTCTCCGGCCGCGTCTCCGCGCTGCTTTTCCCTGCCCTTCTTTCACCGGTGGATCTCTGGCTGTGAGGCAGAGTGTTATTTATTAGCAAGTTGTGCTGAAATATTTTTTTTTTTTTTTTTTTTTTTTTTTTTTTACTTTTTTTATTTTTTATTTTTTTTTCATTTTTTCCCCTGGGTAAGGGTCATTTTTGAGTTACAGCCAAGTTGTGCTACCTTTATGTTCCTTTTCTTTTGTTTTATAGCCAAGTCGTGCTTATTTTATGTTTTATATATTTTTATAAGCCAAGTTGGGCTATTTTTATGTTCTTTTTGGAATGCGTGTTTGAGTGTGATATTTAGTTTTTTGGTATGTGAAAAAAGTAAAAGTGTATTTTAGTAAATTTGGGCTGGCCGGTTAGGCAGAATTTGTTTTTGCTATTTTATTTATGTTATGTTTGTTATAGCTGGTTAAGCTTGTTTTTGTTTAATATTTTGTATCTGATTTGTTTTGCATTTTTATAATAAAAAGAGTTGCTGCTCCCAGCAGGGTGTGTGCGGGTGTGTCTCCTGAGACTTCCAGCAGAGCAGAGCCAAGCAGAGATTTCCAACAAGCCTTCCCCAGGTTTGTGGCAGATTCCTGGGGAAGAAGCTCCTGCAATGGAGCCTCGTGGCTCCACTCCCCGTTCCAGGCTGGCGGGAAGTGGAGTGAAAACTTCGACAGCCATTGTTCCGGCCGGGAGAAGATCGGGCAGAGTCTGCAGCAATGCAGGCTCTGCTACCCAGGCTACGGATGCCAGCCAGAGATCCACTGGTGGAAGAAAGGCAAGGAAAAGCAGTGTGGAGATGTGGTCGGAGAGTGGGCCCGGCGAGTCCAGTTCCACGTACTGCTCCCGCATGGCCGCAAGGTTTGCGGAGTACGAGCAGCGCGGCAGGGAGCTGAGGATGGCCAGAGAGGATCTGCGTGCGACCCAGAGTCTGATGAGTACCGGATCCAGAAAGAGCAAGCCAGAACTGAAGAAGAGGATAACATCGCTGAAAGGCGAGATTGTGAGGCTGGAGGCGAGGAGAGCGGAGATACTGGAGGGGAGCGGACTCTTCAAGGAGAAGCTGATCAACAGCAATCGGTTTGCCGCCACGAAATCCCCAGGTAAGGTGGAGGTGGATGATGGGGAGAGTAGTGGCGGCGAAGATAGTGAGGATGGTGGTGAAGAGGAGAAGATGGAGGAAAGTGTGGGAGTTGTAGCTACTCCAGGTGACACCCAGACCCAGGACAGCTACATTGAGGCTGGACAGGTGGCACTTCCGCCAAGCGAGAGTGAGGAGGATGACGTGGAGGGTGAGGCTGGGGGTCTGCTGAGGGCAATTGTGATGCAGGAGTCCCCAGCCCACCTCCAGAATTTCACCTTTGGGGACGAGGAATGTGAAGATGTGGTGGTCAAGCAGAGGTCCAAGAAAAGGAAGACAAAGGAGACGGTACAATATGTATTTGTCCCCTTCCAGCAGTCTGGGCCAGCTGCAAAGCTGGTTCAGGCTGCGGGCTCCCCCAAACTGCCAGACCCCGTTCCTGTGGTGGAGCGGGGCCAGCACGGGGAGTACAGTAAGGCGTCAGGAAAGGCTAAGGGCGCAATAGTTGTGAAGCCCACCCATCCTGTCGGTAGGGAAGGGCAGGATGGGCACATGCCGGGCAGCTCTGGCACTGCAGGACCGCCCCAGGGTGGCAGGGGGCGTGTCCAAGTGCCAGATGCAAGTTATGCTGCCGTGTGCTCGGGGGGCGGTTCCCCGAGTACTGTGGGCACTACTGGCGCCGCGGGGCACTCCCCTGTGAGGGGGGGGAGTGTCCGGGCGCCAGAGAGCGTTGTGTCTGTGTGCTCGGGGGGCGGTCCCCCGAGTACAGTGTGTTCTGCGGGCACTGCAGGGCACTCCCCTGTGAGGGGGGGGGAGTGTCCCGGTGTCGGGATCAGTGTCCGGCAATGGCGCCGTGGGAGGAGCTGGGGTGCGCTCGGTGGGGCAGCCCCAGACTCAGGAGGCACCATTGATCATTCAGAAGGAGGAGCCATCATCATCATCATCAGCAGCAGCAGCCAAGCCGGAAATTAAGCCAGCGGTACTACAAATCCCAGCCAGCCCAGAATCAGTTAGGCAGGGTATGAGTGAGAATGCTGAGTGTAGTAGTGTTGTGGATGAGAGGAGTGTCAGTGGAGTGAATGTTGGTGGGAGTAGTGGTATGAATGGGAAAAAGGATGATGTGAGTGGTGGTGTGAGTGGTGGTGTGAATGGTGGTTCTGGGTCTGGGTCTGGGTCTGGCCCGGCTGCCCCCCCGGCAGTGACTGCTCCTAGGAGCTATGCTAATGTCGCTGCCGGGGGTCCAGGGGGATCCCCGTCTCCGTCCGTCCCCGGGGGTTACTTGCAACAGCGCCTCCTGGAGGCTCTGCGTAGGGGAGACAGGTCGATCCAGGTAGAGGGAAGGGGTGAGGTCGACCTGTCTTTCTGGATAGAGAGGCACGGTTTGGGGGCTTTCCGAGAGCAGAATGGGGAGGTGGTCTGGTCCCTCCCGACAACCGGGCAGGACAATAACCGCAGGAATGTGGTCCGTCTGATTTGGAGGGGTGAGGATGCGTGCCCACCTCGCGCTAAAGTGGTTGAGCTCCTCCTCCAGATGGAATTCAGGGCGAGTGACATCTTTGCCCTGATCCACCCCTACGGTACGTCCGAGTTTGACGTCAGTTTCGTTCGGCCAGAGGGTCTCGAACTCTTCTGGTCAAACTACGAGGTGGCGAAGAACGAGCCCGGCTGGCGGGATTTTGCCGTAAAGGCAATTTCCCGTCAGAACTCGGTCAAGAAGGTGACCGTTTTGACCCGTAACGAGTCACTTTCTTGTTACGACATCATGACCTGGCTCGGTCGGTATGGGGATGTGACGGACATGCCCAAGAAAAACATTGATGAGCACGGGATCTGGTCCGGGGCCTGGACGTTTTCCGTCAAACTCAGGCGTTCAGGGAGTACGGTTGCCCACATTCCGTCAGCCGCCTTCCTTGGACGTGACAGGATCCAGGTCTTCTACCAGGGGCAGCCTAAGGTCTGTCACAGGTGCGGTAGCCCCACCCATTTTAGCGCAGCTTGTACTGTACAGGTCTGTGCTTTGTGTGGTGGGGTGGGTCATCTGGCCGCATCCTGTAGGCAGATCCGCTGCCATCTGTGTGGTGTCCTCGGGCACCCTTTCAGCCGTTGTCCTAGCGCCTTCGCCCGTGCGGCGGCCGCTCCGGCTGGGGAGAGCTGTGAAGTTGCCTCGGCTGGAGAGGGTACGAGCAGGGATGGGGGCGCACCAGGGCTAGTGAGGAAGAAGGGCCCCGCCAAACTAAGGCGGGAGGAAAATCGGAGGAGGAGTAGGGAGCAGGAGAGTGCCCAAGTGACGGGGGTAGCTCCGGCCCCTGCTCCTGAAGCTGGCCCTGAAATGACTGAAGCCCTGGAGGAGGACGTGCTGGATGAGGAGGTCAGGAGACTGGGCGAAGAGGAAGGCAATATGGCCGACTCTTCCGATTCCTCCCACTATGAAAGTGTGGATGAGGAGAGTGTAGAGAAGGCCAAAAAGAAAGACAAGGGCAAAAGGAAAGGGAGAAAGAAGAGGTCCAAGCCCTCTCTCCCTCGTACTGCGGGCCGGGTCCAAAGCGGAAGCCTGACTGCCCCCCCTCTGGTTGACCTGTCAAACCGGTACCTCGTCCTTGATAACATCTCCTCCCCCTCCTTGGAGGGGGAAGGTGAGGGCGAGGTGCCTAGGGAGAGAGAGCCTCTGGGGGGAACTGGGCCCTGTCCTGTTGAGGCACCTTCCTCAGAGGGCAGGGCTAGACCGGGGTCGGACGGAGACGGGGACCATATGGACCAGAGTGAGTCCAAAAAAAGGGGTAAAAGCGGTCCTGCCCTTTCTTCTTCTTCTGGGGATGAGGGCACGAAGAAGAAGGGGAAGAAGAAATAAAGGTGAGGCCATCTAACTTAATCACCCATGATGGCGGCACTCACCCCATTGACGCTGGCATCCATTAACTGTGCCAGCATAAAGTCTGATACGGCTAGATTCGCAGCCTTTGATTTTCTCGGCCGTGTTGAAGCCGACATTTTGTATCTGCAAGAGACCAGGTTGTCAGATTCAGCCTCCCTGGTAAAAGCCAGAAGAGAGTGGAGGTGCGGTCCCTCCCACTGGTCTCTTGCGGCTGAGCCGTATAGTGGGGTGGCGGTCCTTTTTACCGCTCCGGTTGAATGCCGACGGGTTATTGAGTTAGAAATGGGGAGGTGCCTGATCTTAGATGTCCTCATGAAGGGGCAAGAGCTCCGGCTCATTAACATCTACGCCCCACAAACCAAGTGGGGCCGCAAAGATCTCTTTATGAGGATTAAGCCCTTCCTTTTTACTAGCCGGCAAGTGATTTTTGGAGGGGACTTCAATAATGTCACGAGGTCCCAAGATAGGAGAGGTTCCAATGGTCCGCTGGCTTACGATAGCGTGGCCCTCAATAATATAGTTAGGGAAGCTCGCCTAGAGGACGCCCACATCCGGAGCCCCTCAGGCCACGTGGGTTTCACCTATCATCGAGGTAGCTGCAGGTCTAGGATAGACAGGTTTTATTTAAAGGAGGAAGCCGTCTCTTCCGCAGTGTCCGTGGTTGAGGTGGAATTCTCCGATCACTGTATGATTTTGTTTTCCTTGAATGTTTCAGAGACCCCCCGGATGGGTAAAGGTTATTGGAAGCTGAATTCGTCCCTCCTGGAGGAAGCGGAGATAAGACAGTCCTTTGAGGACTTTCTTCAGAGTCAGGTACCTTTACTGGACTTTTGTAGTAGTAAGTCAGAGTGGTGGGAGATATTCAAGAAGCGGGTTGCGGGGTTCTTCCGCCAGCTCTCGAGCCTCAGGTCCCTGAATAGGTACCGCCTGTATCGGGGTCTGAGGAGGAAACTCGAGCTCCTTGTCTCGACTGGAGGTAGCCGGGAGGATATCTCCAGAGTGAAATCCTTGCTGATGGGGTGTCAGTACGATAGGCACGCATCTTTGGTTTTTGAGAGGGATTACGGGAGGTACCGCTCGCCCGACCCTTACAAGAACTGTAAGATGTCAGTGAGTAGTAAAGTGGTCTCAGGACTGATTGATAGTACGGGATCTCTGAATCGGTCCAGATCAGGGATCCTGGAGGTCGTCAGATCCTTCTACTCGCACCTCTTGGGAAGGAAGGATCTAAATCGAGACGGGATGTCGGCTTTCCTGGCTGAAACTATTCCTGAGCCAGGGGTAGACCCCTCTCTTGATGTTTTGGCAGAAGAAATCAGGGAAGAGGAAGTGAGACTGGCGATCGAGGGGCTCGCCCCCAAGAAGTCGCCAGGCCCGGATGGCTTAACATCCGAGTGGTACAGGACCTTTAAGGAGTCTTTAGCTCCCCTCTTGACTGAGGTATTCAATGAGTGTCTCTCCTCGGGCACTCTACCAAAGTCAATGAGGAGGTCAGCCCTGATTCTTCTGTCAAAGGGTAAAGATCCTAGCCGGATTGAGAATTGGAGGCCCATAGCTCTTCTCAATACGGACAGGAAGCTTCTGGCCAAGATACTGTTTAATCGGTTGGTGAAGTTTGCACCCCGGCTCCTTTCGGGGGACCAGCACTGCTCTGTTCCGGGCCGAAGCACCTTAAGTGCTGTCCTCAGTGTCAGGGAGGCAGTGGAGCGGAGTAGTGCGGGTCTCTGGAAGGGGTACATGCTGTCCTTGGATCAGGCCAAAGCATTTGATCGGGTGAACCACGAATACCTCTGGTCCGTCCTCCTGAGATATGGCTTACCGAGTACTTTTGTGAATTGGCTTGTCACCTTATATGCAGGGGCAGAGAGTTTCCCGCTGGTGAACGGTTGGTCTGGCCGCTCTTTTGAGGTGGGGTCCGGAGTCCGTCAGGGTTGTCCTTTGAGCCCGCTGTTATACGTGTTCGCAATCGATCCCTTCGTCCGGAGGGTAGATTGTGGGCCGTTGGCGGGAGTCGCGATGACTCTGGCGGAGCCGGATGTCGCCCAGAGAGTGGTGGCGTACGCTGATGATGTCACTATTTTCGTCTCCTCACGGGAGGAGGTCGATGTGGTGATGTCAGAGGTGGACCGCTACTCGGAGGCATCCGGGTCCAAGATCAACCGGGATAAGTGTGAAAGTCTCTGGCTGGGAGGGGGAGATCCCACGTTTGATCTCCCTGACACCCTTCCAGGGCTCCAAGAGTCAGCAAAAATTCTGGGCATCACATTCGGCCAGGATGATTATCCCACCAAAAACTGGGATGGTAAGCTCCAGGATGCCACTCAGAGGGTGAACCAGTGGAAGGGTTGGTCTATGACCCTCAGGGAAAGGGTACACCTGATCAAATCGTACCTGCTCCCCTTGTTTATCTATCTGGGCAGTGTATGTATCTTACCAGAGGCTTACTACACTAGGGTCTACAGCCTGTTTTTCCAACTGTTATGGGGGAACAGGTTGAACCTAGTCAAGAGGGAGGTTACGTACCGCACGAGGAGACTAGGGGGTTTATCTATGGTAAACCCCGTGGTGTTCTTAACGAACACCTTCTTGAAAGCCAACATTGCAAACCTCTGGAAAGAGAGGGCTCCTCCGTGGGTACTCTCCTGCAAGGAGTGGTTTCGGCCTTTCTTCCAGGAATGGGAGACAGGAGGGCAAGTGAAGGACCTCCGTACACCACATGGATATCTTCCGGCTTACGCTACCCCGACTCTGAAGGCGATACGTCGGTGGGGTCTGGGAGTGTGGGAGATCAGGACCCAGTCAAGGCAGTTCCTTGACAAACGGGTTCTGTTGACCCACTTCCAGAAGCCTCTGGCGCTCAGGGACTGCCCAGGTCGGGATCTGAGGGAGGGGTTGTATCTTTTAAACATGAAAAGGATCCCCCAGAAGTTTTGGGACTTGGCCTGGCGCTGCTTTCAGGGGAAGCTATGTGTAAGGGACAACCTGAAGTACAGGAACTCTGATGACCGGGGATGTCCCCGAGAAGAGTGTGGGGACACGCTGGAAAGCATGGACCACTTCCTGCTTCATTGTCCCTTTAACATAGGGGTCTACAACAGGGTGGGCGCTTCCATCGGCTGGAGTCAACTTGCCGGCCTTGCCTATCCGGAGTGGGCTTATGGGGCATTCAGGAACCTGGGTGGCCGAGATCGGGGCACTTTATTTTTAGTCAGTTTAGTGGTTAGGTACTACACGTGGAACGCACGGTGCTTAGTGTCGACCCAACAGAAAATCCTCTCCGAGGTGGAGGTCTGTAGGAACATCACTGGTGACCTCGGGAAGATCAGGTCTTTGGAGTATGGCAGTCTTGGTACCAGTAGGGCTTCTCTCCTGTGGAGAGGTTTCTCATTTCATGTGCCCTAGGTACTAAACCTTTTGGGTAGAGTACCTTTTATTTTTGGTTAGGGGCAGTGTTATAGGGGTAGAGATAGGGTGAGGGTAGGGTCAGATTTATTGTAGGGATAGAATTAGGGAGAATTGTAGGGGGAGTTAGGGAAAGAGTATAAAATGATTTATGTATCAGGTCTGCCATCCTTCTCCCTGGTGGTGGGCTGATGCATGTGCACATTAGCTTTTTGTTTTGTTTTCAATTTACATGGTATGAAGGGCTTACAGGCAACCAAACTTGGGCCTAAAGGGGGTGGTGGTTCAGAATGTATAAGTTTGTATATAAGTTGGTTGGGAGGAGTGTTAGGTGGGGAGGGTGTATTTGTGGGTGGTGGTTTTGTGGTGTTTTGGGGTCCTGACATGGGTCAGTTAAGGACTGGACTTTGTGAACTGTATGGACGGTATGGACTCTGACCCATGTACAGGAGGGGTGGTGTGGGTGAGGGGACAGTTTTAGTGTAGGTGTTTTCCGTTGTTTTCTGTAGTATATTTTTGTGTATTTTCAGTAAGTTTTGTATTGTGTTTTGTATATATTGGGTTTTGTATTTATATTGTTTTATATTATATAGTGTATAGTGCAGTCGGGCCAGTAGTTAAGTAGTGTCATATGTGTTTATGTGTATGTATATGTGTGCGTTTATGTGTATATACATGTGTATGTATATATATATATATGTATGTATGTGTATGCTTGCGTATATGCATGTATACATGTTTGTGTATAAAATTTTATATTTTATTTTTTCCTCCTTGGGGGGGCTGCTCCCCTCCGGTGTCTCTGTTCTCCTCGCTTCCGGCTTCGCGGTCTCGCTTTTCGGCGGTGTTGTCCTTTTCTTCGGTTGTGGCTTGCTCTTTTTGGGTCCGGCTCTCGCCGGTTTCTGGGCCGCGCGCAGATCCTCTCTGGCCGTCCTCGGCTCCTTGCCGTGCTGGGCGTGCTTCGCGGGCCTTGCGGCCGTGCGGGGGCGGTGCGTGGGGCTGGGCTCTTTGGGCCCTCTCTCCGGCCGCGTCTCCGCGCTGCTTTTCCCTGCCCTTCTTTCACCGGTGGATCTCTGGCTGTGAGGCAGAGTGTTATTTATTAGCAAGTTGTGCTGAAATATTTTTTTTTTTTTTTTTTTTTTTTTTTTTTTACTTTTTTTATTTTTATTTTTTTTTTATTTTTTCCCCTGGGTAAGGGTCATTTTTGAGTTACAGCCAAGTTGTGCTACCTTTATGTTCCTTTTCTTTTGTTTTATAGCCAAGTCGTGCTTATTTTATGTTTTATATATTTTTATAAGCCAAGTTGGGCTATTTTTATGTTCTTTTTGGAATGCGTGTTTGAGTGTGATATTTAGTTTTTTGGTATGTGAAAAAAGTAAAAGTGTATTTTAGTAAATTTGGGCTGGCCGGTTAGGCAGAATTTGTTTTTGCAATTTTATTTATGTTATGTTTGTTATAGCTGGTTAAGCTTGTTTTTGTTTAATATTTTGTATCTGATTTGTTTTGCATTTTTATAATAAAAAGAGTTGCTGCTCCCAGCAGGGTGTGTGCGGGTGTGTCTCCTGAGACTTCCAGCAGAGCAGAGCCAAGCAGAGATTTCCAACAAGCCTTCCCCAGGTTTGTGGCAGATTCCTGGGGAAGAAGCTCCTGCAATGGAGCCTCGTGGCTCCACTCCCCGTTCCAGGCTGGCGGGAAGTGGAGTGAAAACTTCGACAGCCATTGTTCCGGCCGGGAGAAGATCGGGCAGAGTCTGCAGCAATGCAGGCTCTGCTACCCAGGCTACGGATGCCAGCCAGAGATCCACTGGTGGAAGAAAGGCAAGGAAAAGCAGTGTGGAGATGTGGTCGGAGAGTGGGCCCGGCGAGTCCAGTTCCACGTACTGCTCCCGCATGGCCGCAAGGTTTGCGGAGTACGAGCAGCGCGGCAAGGAGCTGAGGATGGCCAGAGAGGATCTGCGTGCGACCCAGAGTCTGATGAGTACCGGATCCAGAAAGAGCAAGCCAGAACTGAAGAAGAGGATAACATCGCTGAAAGGCGAGATTGTGAGGCTGGAGGCGAGGAGAGCGGAGATACTGGAGGGGAGCGGACTCTTCAAGGAGAAGCTGATCAACAGCAATCGGTTTGCCGCCACGAAATCCCCAGGTAAGGTGGAGGTGGATGATGGGGAGAGTAGTGGCGGCGAAGATAGTGAGGATGGTGGTGAAGAGGAGAAGATGGAGGAAAGTGTGGGAGTTGTAGCTACTCCAGGTGACACCCAGACCCAGGACAGCTACATTGAGGCTGGACAGGTGGCACTTCCGCCAAGCGAGAGTGAGGAGGATGACGTGGAGGGTGAGGCTGGGGGTCTGCTGAGGGCAATTGTGATGCAGGAGTCCCCAGCCCACCTCCAGAATTTCACCTTTGGGGACGAGGAATGTGAAGATGTGGTGGTCAAGCAGAGGTCCAAGAAAAGGAAGACAAAGGAGACGGTACAATATGTATTTGTCCCCTTCCAGCAGTCTGGGCCAGCTGCAAAGCTGGTTCAGGCTGCGGGCTCCCCCAAACTGCCAGACCCCGTTCCTGTGGTGGAGCGGGGCCAGCACGGGGAGTACAGTAAGGCGTCAGGAAAGGCTAAGGGCGCAATAGTTGTGAAGCCCACCCATCCTGTCGGTAGGGAAGGGCAGGATGGGCACATGCCGGGCAGCTCTGGCACTGCAGGACCGCCCCAGGGTGGCAGGGGGCGTGTCCAAGTGCCAGAGGCAAGTTATGCTGCCGTGTGCTCGGGGGGCGGTTCCCCGAGTACTGTGAGCACTACTGGCGCCGCGGGGCACTCCCTTGTGAGGGGGGGGAGTGTCCGGGCGCCAGAGAGCGTTGTGTCTGTGTGCTCGGGGGGCGGTCCCCCGAGTACAGTGTGTTCTGCGGGCACTGCAGGGCACTCCCCTGTGAGGGGGGGGAGTGTCCCGGTGTCGGGATCAGTGTCCGGCAATGGCGCCGTGGGAGGAGCTGGGGTGCGCTCGGTGGGGCAGCCCCAGACTCAGGAGGCACCATTGATCATTCAGAAGGAGGAGCCATCATCTTCATCAGCAGCAGCAGCAGCCAAACCAGAAATTAAGCCAGCGGTACTACAAATCCCAGCCAGCCCAGAATCAGTTAGGCAGGGTATGAGTGAGAATGCTGAGTGTAGTAGTGTTGTGGATGAGAGGAGTGTCAGTGGAGTGAATGTTGGTGGGAGTAGTGGTATGAATGGGAAAAAGGATGATGTGAGTGGTGGTGTGAGTGGTGGTGTGAATGGTGGTTCTGGGTCTGGGTCTGGGTCTGGCCCGGCTGCCCCCCCGGCAGTGACTGCTCCTAGGAGCTATGCTAATGTCGCTGCCGGGGGTCCAGGGGGATCCCCGTCTCCGTCCGTCCCCGGGGGTTACTTGCAACAGCGCCTCCTGGAGGCTCTGCGTAGGGGAGACAGGTCGATCCAGGTAGAGGGAAGGGGTGAGGTCGACCTGTCTTTCTGGATAGAGAGGCACGGTTTGGGGGCTTTCCGAGAGCAGAATGGGGAGGTGGTCTGGTCCCTCCCGACAACCGGGCAGGACAATAACCGCAGGAATGTGGTCCGTCTGATTTGGAGGGGTGAGGATGCGTGCCCACCTCGCGCTAAAGTGGTTGAGCTCCTCCTCCAGATGGAATTCAGGGCGAGTGACATCTTTGCCCTGATCCACCCCTACGGTACGTCCGAGTTTGACGTCAGTTTCGTTCGGCCAGAGGGTCTCGAACTCTTCTGGTCAAACTACGAGGTGGCGAAGAACGAGCCCGGCTGGCGGGATTTTGCCGTAAAGGCAATTTCCCGTCAGAACTCGGTCAAGAAGGTGACCGTTTTGACCCGTAACGAGTCACTTTCTTGTTACGACATCATGACCTGGCTCGGTCGGTATGGGGATGTGACGGACATGCCCAAGAAAAACATTGATGAGCACGGGATCTGGTTCGGGCCTGGACGTTTTCCGTCAAACTCAGGCGTTCAGGGAGTACGGTTGCCCACATTCCGTCAGCCGCCTTCCTTGGACGTGACAGGATCCAGGTCTTCTACCAGGGGCAGCCTAAGGTCTGTCACAGGTGCGGTAGCCCCACCCATTTTAGCGCAGCTTGTACTGTACAGGTCTGTGCTTTGTGTGGTGGGGTGGGTCATCTGGCCGCATCCTGTAGGCAGATCCGCTGCCATCTGTGTGGTGTCCTCGGGCACCCTTTCAGCCGTTGTCCTAGCGCCTTCGCCCGTGCGGCGGCCGCTCCGGCTGGGGAGAGCTGTGAAGTTGCCTCGGCTGGAGAGGGTACGAGCAGGGATGGGGGCGCACCAGGGCTAGTGAGGAAGAAGGGCCCCGCCAAACTAAGGCGGGAGGAAAATCGGAGGAGGAGTAGGGAGCAGGAGAGTGCCCAAGTGACGGGGGTAGCTCCGGCCCCTGCTCCTGAAGCTGGCCCTGAAATGACTGAAGCCCTGGAGGAGGACGTGCTGGATGAGGAGGTCAGGAGACTGGGCGAAGAGGAAGGCAATATGGCCGACTCTTCCGATTCCTCCCACTATGAAAGTGTGGATGAGGAGAGTGTAGAGAAGGCCAAAAAGAAAGACAAGGGCAAAAGGAAAGGGAGAAAGAAGAGGTCCAAGCCCTCTCTCCCTCGTACTGCGGGCCGGGTCCAAAGCGGAAGCCTGACTGCCCCCCCTCTGGTTGACCTGTCAAACCGGTACCTCGTCCTTGATAACATCTCCTCCCCCTCCTTGGAGGGGGAAGGTGAGGGCGAGGTGCCTAGGGAGAGAGAGCCTCTGGGGGGAACTGGGCCCTGTCCTGTTGAGGCACCTTCCTCAGAGGGCAGGGCTAGACCGGGGTCGGACGGAGACGGGGACCATATGGACCAGAGTGAGTCCAAAAAAAGGGGTAAAAGCGGTCCTGCCCTTTCTTCTTCTTCTGGGGATGAGGGCATGAAGAAGAAGGGGAAGAAGAAATAAAGGTGAGGCCATCTAACTTAATCACCCATGATGGCGGCACTCACCCCATTGACGCTGGCATCCATTAACTGTGCCAGCATAAAGTCTGATACGGCTAGATTCGCAGCCTTTGATTTTCTCGGCCGTGTTGAAGCCGACATTTTGTATCTGCAAGAGACCAGGTTGTCAGATTCAGCCTCCCTGGTAAAAGCCAGAAGAGAGTGGAGGTGCGGTCCCTCCCACTGGTCTCTTGCGGCTGAGCCGTATAGTGGGGTGGCGGTCCTTTTTACCGCTCCGGTTGAATGCCGACGGGTTATTGAGTTAGAAATGGGGAGGTGCCTGATCTTAGATGTCCTCATGAAGGGGCAAGAGCTCCGGCTCATTAACATCTACGCCCCACAAACCAAGTGGGGCCGCAAAGATCTCTTTATGAGGATTAAGCCCTTCCTTTTTACTAGCCGGCAAGTGATTTTTGGAGGGGACTTCAATAATGTCACGAGGTCCCAAGATAGGAGAGGTTCCAATGGTCCGCTGGCTTACGATAGCGTGGCCCTCAATAATATAGTTAGGGAAGCTCGCCTAGAGGACGCCCACATCCGGAGCCCCTCAGGCCACGTGGGTTTCACCTATCATCGAGGTAGCTGCAGGTCTAGGATAGACAGGTTTTATTTAAAGGAGGAAGCCGTCTCTTCCGCAGTGTCCGTGGTTGAGGTGGAATTCTCCGATCACTGTATGATTTTGTTTTCCTTGAATGTTTCAGAGACCCCCCGGATGGGTAAAGGTTATTGGAAGCTGAATTCGTCCCTCCTGGAGGAAGCGGAGATAAGACAGTCCTTTGAGGACTTTCTTCAGAGTCAGGTACCTTTACTGGACTTTTGTAGTAGTAAGTCAGAGTGGTGGGAGATATTCAAGAAGCGGGTTGCGGGGTTCTTCCGCCAGCTCTCGAGCCTCAGGTCCCTGAATAGGTACCGCCTGTATCGGGGTCTGAGGAGGAAACTCGAGCTCCTTGTCTCGACTGGAGGTAGCCGGGAGGATATCTCCAGAGTGAAATCCTTGCTGATGGGGTGTCAGTACGATAGGCACGCATCTTTGGTTTTTGAGAGGGATTACGGGAGGTACCGCTCGCCCGACCCTTACAAGAACTGTAAGATGTCAGTGAGTAGTAAAGTGGTCTCAGGACTGATTGATAGTACGGGATCTCTGAATCGGTCCAGATCAGGGATCCTGGAGGTCGTCAGATCCTTCTACTCGCACCTCTTGGGAAGGAAGGATCTAAATCGAGACGGGATGTCGGCTTTCCTGGCTGAAACTATTCCTGAGCCAGGGGTAGACCCCTCTCTTGATGTTTTGGCAGAAGAAATCAGGGAAGAGGAAGTGAGACTGGCGATCGAGGGGCTCGCCCCCAAGAAGTCGCCAGGCCCGGATGGCTTAACATCCGAGTGGTACAGGACCTTTAAGGAGTCTTTAGCTCCCCTCTTGACTGAGGTATTCAATGAGTGTCTCTCCTCGGGCACTCTACCAAAGTCAATGAGGAGGTCAGCCCTGATTCTTCTGTCAAAGGGTAAAGATCCTAGCCGGATTGAGAATTGGAGGCCCATAGCTCTTCTCAATACGGACAGGAAGCTTCTGGCCAAGATACTGTTTAATCGGTTGGTGAAGTTTGCACCCCGGCACCTTTCGGGGGCCCAGCACTGCTCTGTTCCGGGCCGAAGCACCTTAAGTGCTGTCCTCAGTGTCAGGGAGGCAGTGGAGCGGAGTAGTGCGGGTCTCTGGAAGGGGTACATGCTGTCCTTGGATCAGGCCAAAGCATTTGATCGGGTGAACCACGAATACCTCTGGTCCGTCCTCCTGAGATATGGCTTACCGAGTACTTTTGTGAATTGGCTTGTCACCTTATATGCAGGGGCAGAGAGTTTCCCGCTGGTGAACGGTTGGTCTGGCCGCTCTTTTGAGGTGGGGTCCGGAGTCCATCAGGGTTGTCCTTTGAGCCCGCTGTTATACGTGTTCGCAATCGATCCCTTCGTCCGGAGGGTAGATTGTGGGCCGTTGGCGGGAGTCGGGATGACTCTGGCGGAGCCGGATGTCGCCCAGAGAGTGGTGGCGTACGCTGATGATGTCACTATTTTCGTCTCCTCACGGGAGGAGGTCGATGTGGTGATGTCAGAGGTGGACCGCTACTCGGAGGCATCCGGGTCCAAGATCAACCGGGATAAGTGTGAAAGTCTCTGGCTGGGAGGGGGAGATCCCACGTTTGATCTCCCTGACACCCTTCCAGGGCTCCAAGAGTCAGCAAAAATTCTGGGCATCACATTCGGCCAGGATGATTATCCCACCAAAAACTGGGATGGTAAGCTCCAGGATGCCACTCAGAGGGTGAACCAGTGGAAGGGTTGGTCTATGACCCTCAGGGAAAGGGTACACCTGATCAAATCGTACCTGCTCCCCTTGTTTATCTATCTGGGCAGTGTATGTATCTTACCAGAGGCTTACTACACTAGGGTCTACAGCCTGTTTTTCCAACTGTTATGGGGGAACAGGTTGAACCTAGTCAAGAGGGAGGTTACGTACCGCACGAGGAGACTAGGGGGTTTATCTATGGTAAACCCCGTGGTGTTCTTAACGAACACCTTCTTGAAAGCCAACATTGCAAACCTCTGGAAAGAGAGGGCTCCTCCGTGGGTACTCTCCTGCAAGGAGTGGTTTCGGCCTTTCTTCCAGGAATGGGAGACAGGAGGGCAAGTGAAGGACCTCCGTACACCACATGGATATCTTCCGGCTTACGCTACCCCGACTCTGAAGGCGATACGTCGGTGGGGTCTGGGAGTGTGGGAGATCAGGACCCAGTCAAGGCAGTTCCTTGACAAACGGGTTCTGTTGACCCACTTCCAGAAGCCTCTGGCGCTCAGGGACTGCCCAGGTCGGGATCTGAGGGAGGGGTTGTATCTTTTAAACATGAAAAGGATCCCCCAGAAGTTTTGGGACTTGGCCTGGCGCTGCTTTCAGGGGAAGCTATGTGTAAGGGACAACCTGAAGTACAGGAACTCTGATGACCGGGGATGTCCCCGAGAAGAGTGTGGGGACACGCTGGAAAGCATGGACCACTTCCTGCTTCATTGTCCCTTTAACATAGGGGTCTACAACAGGGTGGGCGCTTCCATCGGCTGGAGTCAACTTGCCGGCCTTGCCTATCCGGAGTGGGCTTATGGGGCATTCAGGAACCTGGGTGGCCGAGATCGGGGCACTTTATTTTTAGTCAGTTTAGTGGTTAGGTACTACACGTGGAACGCACGGTGCTTAGTGTCGACCCAACAGAAAATCCTCTCCGAGGTGGAGGTCTGTAGGAACATCACTGGTGACCTCGGGAAGATCAGGTCTTTGGAGTATGGCAGTCTTGGTACCAGTAGGGCTTCTCTCCTGTGGAGAGGTTTCTCATTTCATGTGTCCTAGGTACTAAACCTTTTGGGTAGAGTACCTTTTATTTTTGGTTAGGGGCAGTGTTATAGGGGTAGAGATAGGGTGAGGGTAGGGTCAGATTTATTGTAGGGATAGAATTAGGGAGAATTGTAGGGGGAGTTAGGGAAAGAGTATAAAATGATTTATGTATCAGGTCTGCCATCCTTCTCCCTGGTGGTGGGCTGATGCATGTGCACATTAGCTTTTTGTTTTGTTTTCAATTTACATGGTATGAAGGGCTTACAGGCAACCAAACTTGGGCCTAAAGGGGGTGGTGGTTCAGAATGTATAAGTTTGTATATAAGTTGGTTGGGAGGAGTGTTAGGTGGGGAGGGTGTATTTGTGGGTGGTGGTTTTGTGGTGTTTTGGGGTCCTGACATGGGTCAGTTAAGGACTGGACTTTGTGAACTGTATGGACGGTATGGACTCTGACCCATGTACAGGAGGGGTGGTGTGGGTGAGGGGACAGTTTTAGTGTAGGTGTTTTCCGTTGTTTTCTGTAGTATATTTTTGTGTATTTTCAGTAAGTTTTGTATTGTGTTTTGTATATATTGGGTTTTGTATTTATATTGTTTTATATTATATAGTGTATAGTGCAGTCGGGCCAGTAGTTAAGTAGTGTCATATGTGTTTATGTGTATGTATATGTGTGCGTTTATGTGTATATACATGTGTATGTATATATATATATATGTATGTATGTGTATGCTTGCGTATATGCATGTATACATGTTTGTGTATAAAATTTTATATTTTATTTTTTCCTCCTTGGGGGGGCTGCTCCCCTCCGGTGTCTCTGTTCTCCTCGCTTCCGGCTTCGCGGTCTCGCTTTTCGGCGGTGTTGTCCTTTTCTTCGGTTGTGGCTTGCTCTTTTTGGGTCCGGCTCTCGCCGGTTTCTGGGCCGCGCGCAGATCCTCTCTGGCCGTCCTCGGCTCCTTGCCGTGCTGGGCGTGCTTCGCGGGCCTTGCGGCCGTGCGGGGGCGGTGCGTGGGGCTGGGCTCTTTGGGCCCTCTCTCCGGCCGCGTCTCCGCGCTGCTTTTCCCTGCCCTTCTTTCACCGGTGGATCTCTGGCTGTGAGGCAGAGTGTTATTTATTAGCAAGTTGTGCTGAAATATTTTTTTTTTTTTTTTTTTTTTTTTTACTTTTTTTATTTTTTATTTTTTTTTATTTTTTCCCCTGGGTAAGGGTCATTTTTGAGTTACAGCCAAGTTGTGCTACCTTTATGTTCCTTTTCTTTTGTTTTATAGCCAAGTCGTGCTTATTTTATGTTTTATATATTTTTATAAGCCAAGTTGGGCTATTTTTATGTTCTTTTTGGAATGCGTGTTTGAGTGTGATATTTAGTTTTTTGGTATGTGAAAAAAGTAAAAGTGTATTTTAGTAAATTTGGGCTGGCCGGTTAGGCAGAATTTGTTTTTGCAATTTTATTTATGTTATGTTTGTTATAGCTGGTTAAGCTTGTTTTTGTTTAATATTTTGTATCTGATTTGTTTTGCATTTTTATAATAAAAAGAGTTGCTGCTCCCAGCAGGGTGTGTGCGGGTGTGTCTCCTGAGACTTCCAGCAGAGCAGAGCCAAGCAGAGTTTTCCAACAAGCTTTCCCCAGGTTTGTGGCAGATTCCTGGGGAAGAAGCTCCTGCAATGGAGCCTCGTGGCTCCACTCCCCGTTCCAGGCTGGCGGGAAGTGGAGTGAAAACTTCGACAGCCATTGTTCCGGCCGGGAGAAGATCGGGCAGAGTCTGCAGCAATGCAGGCTCTGCTACCCAGGCTACGGATGCCAGCCAGAGATCCACTGGTGGAAGAAAGGCAAGGAAAAGCAGTGTGGAGATGTGGTCGGAGAGTGGGCCCGGCGAGTCCAGTTCCACGTACTGCTCTCGCATGGCCGCAAGGTTTGCGGAGTACGAGCAGCGCGGCAAGGAGCTGAGGATGGCCAGAGAGGATCTGCGTGCGACCCAGAGTCTGATGAGTACAGGATCCAGAAAGAGCAAGCCAGAACTGAAGAAGAGGATAACATCGCTGAAGGGCGAGATTGTGAAGCTGGAGGCGAGGAGAGCGGAGATACTGGAGGGGAGCGGTCTCTTCAAGGAGAAGCTGATCAACAGCGATCAGTTTGCCGCCACGAAATCCCCAGGTAAGGTGGAGGTGGATGATGGGGAGAGTAGTGGCGGCGAAGATAGTGAGGATGGTGGTGAAGAGGAGAAGATGGAGGAAAGTGTGGGAGTTGTAGCTATTCCAGGTGACACCCAGACCCAGGACAGCTACATTGAGGCTGGACAGGTGGCACTTCCGCCAAGCGAGAGTGAGGAGGATGACGTGGAGGGTGAGGCTGGGGGTCTGCTGAGGGCAATTGTGATGCAGGAGTCCCCAGCCCACCTCCAGAATTTCACCTTTGGGGACGAGGAGTGTGAAGATGTGGTGGTCCAGCAGAGGTCCAAGAAAAGGAAGACAAAGGAGACGGTACAATATGTATTTGTCCCCTTCCAGCAGTCTGGGCCAGCTGCAAAGCTGGTTCAGGCTGCGGGCTCCCCCAAACTGCCAGACCCCGTTCCTGTGGTGGAGCGGGGCCAGCACGGGGAGTACAGTAAGGCGTCAGCAACGGCTAAGGGCGCAATAGTTGTGAAGCCCACCCATCCTGTCGGTAGGGAAGGGCAGGATGGGCACATGCCGGGCAGCTCTGGCACTGCAGGACCGCCCCAGGGTGGCAGGGGGCGTGTCCAAGTGCCAGAGGCAAGTTATGCTGCCGTGTGCTCGGGGGGCGGTTCCCCGAGTACTGTGGGCACTACTGGCGCCGCGGGGCACTCCCCTGTGAGGGGGGGGGAGTGTCCGGGCGCCAGAGAGCGTTGTGTCTGTGTGCTCGGGGGACGGTCCCCCGAGTACAGTGTGTTCTGCGGGCACTGCAGGGCACTCCCCTGTGAGGGGGGGAGTGTCCCGGTGTCGGGATCAGTGTCCGGCAATGGCGCCGTGGGAGGAGCTGGGGTGCGCTCGGTGGGGCAGCCCCAGACTCAGGGAGCACCATTGATCATTCAGAAGGAGGAGCCATCATCATCATCAGCAGCAGCAGCAGCAGCCAAGCCGGAAATTAAGCCAGCGGTACTACAAATCCCAGCCAGCCCAGAATCAGTTAGGCAGGGTATGAGTGAGAATGCTGAGTGTAGTAGTGTTGTGGATGAGAGGAGTGTCAGTGGAGTGAATGTTGGTGGGAGTAGTGGTATGAATGGGAAAAAGGATGATGTGAGTGGTGGTGTGAGTGGTGGTGTGAATGGTGGTTCTGGGTCTGGGTCTGGCCCGGCTGCCCCCCCGGCAGTGACTGCTCCTAGGAGCTATGCTAATGTCGCTGCCGGGGGTCCAGGGGGATCCCCGTCTCCGTCCGTCCCCGGGGGTTACTTGCAACAGCGCCTCCTGGAGGCTCTGCGTAGGGGAGACAGGTCGATCCAGGTAGAGGGAAGGGGTGAGGTCGACCTGTCTTTCTGGATAGAGAGGCACGGTTTGGGGGCTTTCCGAGAGCAGAATGGGGAGGTGGTCTGGTCCCTCCCGACAACCGGGCAGGACAATAACCGCAGGAATGTGGTCCGTCTGATTTGGAGGGGTGAGGATGCGTGCCCACCTCGCGCTAAAGTGGTTGAGCTCCTCCTCCAGATGGAATTCAGGGCGAGTGACATCTTTGCCCTGATCCACCCCTACGGTACGTCCGAGTTTGACGTCAGTTTCGTTCGGCCAGAGGGTCTCGAACTCTTCTGGTCAAACTACGAGGTGGCGAAGAACGAGCCCGGCTGGCAGGATTTTGCCGTAAAGGCAATTTCCCGTCAGAACTCGGTCAAGAAGGTGACCGTTTTGACCCGTAACGAGTCACTTTCTTGTTACGACATCATGACCTGGCTCGGTCGGTATGGGGATGTGACGGACATGCCCAAGAAAAACATTGATGAGCACGGGATCTGGTCCGGGGCCTGGACGTTTTCCGTCAAACTCAGGCGTTCAGGGAGTACGGTTGCCCACATTCCGTCAGCCGCCTTCCTTGGACGTGACAGGATCCAGGTCTTCTACCAGGGGCAGCCTAAGGTCTGTCACAGGTGCGGTAGCCCCACCCATTTTAGCGCAGCTTGTACTGTACAGGTCTGTGCTTTGTGTGGTGGGGTGGGTCATCTGGCCGCATCCTGTAGGCAGATCCGCTGCCATCTGTGTGGTGTCCTCGGGCACCCTTTCAGCCGTTGTCCTAGCGCCTTCGCCCGTGCGGCGGCCGCTCCGGCTGGGGAGAGCTGTGAAGTTGCCTCGGCTGGAGAGGGTACGAGCAGGGATGGGGGCGCACCAGGGCTAGTGAGGAAGAAGGGCCCCGCCAAACTAAGGCGGGAGGAAAATCGGAGGAGGAGTAGGGAGCAGGAGAGTGCCCAAGTGACGGGGGTAGCTCCGGCCCCTGCTCCTGAAGCTGGCCCTGAAATGACTGAAGCCCTGGAGGAGGACGTGCTGGATGAGGAGGTCAGGAGACTGGGCGAAGAGGAAGGCAATATGGCCGACTCTTCCGATTCCTCCCACTATGAAAGTGTGGATGAGGAGAGTGTAGAGAAGGCCAAAAAGAAAGACAAGGGCAAAAAGAAAGGGAGAAAGAAGAGGTCCAAGCCCTCTCTCCCTCGTACTGCGGGCCGGGTCCAAAGCGGAAGCCTGACTGCCCCCCCTCTGGTTGACCTGTCAAACCGGTACCTCGTCCTTGATAACATCTCCTCCCCCTCCTTGGAGGGGGAAGGTGAGGGCGAGGTGCCTAGGGAGAGAGAGCCTCTGGGGGGGTTGGACGGAGACGGGGTCGGACGGAGACGGGGACCATATGGACCAGAGTGAGTCCAAAAAAAGGGGTAAAAGCGGTCCTGCCCTTTCTTCTTCTTCTGGGGATGAGGGCACGAAGAAGGGGAAGAAGAAATAAAGGTGAGGCCGTCTAACTTAATCACCCATGATGGCGGCACTCACCCCATTGACGCTGGCATCCATTAACTGTGTCAGCATAAAGTCTGATATGGCTAGATTCGCAGCCTTTGATTTTCTCGGCCGTGTTGAAGCCGACATTTTGTATCTGCAAGAGACCAGGTTGTCAGATCTAGCCTCCCTGGTAAAAGCCAGAAGAGAGTGGAGGCGCGGGCCCTCCCACTGGTCTCTTGCGGCTGAGCCGTATAGTGGGGTGGCGGTCCTTTTTACCGCTCCGGTTGAATGCCGACGGGTTATTGAGTTAGAAATGGGGAGGTGCCTGATCTTAGATGTCCTCATGAAGGGGCAAGAGCTCCGGCTCATTAACATCTACGCCCCACAAACCAAGTGGGGCCGCAAAGATCTCTTTATGAGGATTAAGCCCTTCCTTTTTACTAGCCGGCAAGTGATTTTTGGAGGGGACTTCAATAATGTCACGAGGTCCCAAGATAGGAAAGGTTCCAATGGTCCGCTGGCTTACGATAGCGTGGCCCTCAATAATATAGTTAGGGAAGCTCGCCTAGAGGATGCCCACATCCGGAGCCCCTCAGGCCACGTGGGTTTCACCTATCATCGAGGTAGCTGCAGGTCTAGGATAGACAGGTTTTATTTAAAGGAGGAAGCCGTCTCTTCCGCAGTGTCCGTGGTTGAGGTGGAATTCTCCGATCACTGTATGATTTTGTTTTCCTTGAATGTTTCAGAGACCCCCCGGATGGGTAAAGGTTATTGGAAGCTGAATTCGTCCCTCCTGGAGGAAGCGGAGATAAGACAGTCCTTTGAGGACTTTCTTCAGAGTCAGGTACCTTTACTGGACTTTTGTAGTAGTAAGTCAGAGTGGTGGGAGATATTCAAGAAGCGGGTTGCGGGGTTCTTCCGCCAGCTCTCGAGCCTCAGGTCCCTGAATAGGTACCGCCTGTATCAGGGTCTGAGGAGGAAACTCGAGCTCCTTGTCTCGACTGGAGGTAGCCGGGAGGATATCTCCAGAGTGAAATCCTTGCTGACGGGGTGTCAGTACGATAGGCACGCATCTTTGGTTTTTGAGAGGGATTACGGGAGGTACCGCTCGCCCGACCCTTACAAGAACTGTAAGATGTCAGTGAGTAGTAAAGTGGTCTCAGGACTGATTGATAGTACGGGATCTCTGAATCGGTCCAGATCAGGGATCCTGGAGGTCGTCAGATCCTTCTACTCTTCACCTCTTGGGAAGGAAGGATCTAGATCGAGACAGGATGTCGGCTTTCCTGGCTGAAACTATTCCTGAGCCAGGGGTAGACCCCTCTCTTGATGTTTTGGCAGAAGAAATCAGGGAAGAGGAAGTGAGACTGGCGATCGAGGGGCTCGCCCCCAAGAAGTCGCCAGGTCCGGATGGCTTAACATCCGAGTGGTACAGGACCTTTAAGGAGTCTTTAGCTCCCCTCTTGACTGAGGTATTCAATGAGTGTCTCTCCTCAATGAGGTCAGCCCTGATTCTTCTGTCAAAGGGTAAAGATCCTAGCCGGATTGAGAATTGGAGGCCCATAGCTCTCCTCAATACGGACAGGAAGCTTCTGGCCAAGATACTGTTTAATCGGTTGGTGAAATTTGCACCCCGGCTCCTTTCGGGGGCCCAGCACTGCTCTGTTCCAGGCCGAAGCACCTTAAGTGCTGTCCTCAGTGTCAGGGAGGCAGTGGAGCGGAGTAGTGCGGGTCTCTCGAAGGGGTACATGCTGTCCTTGGATCAGGCCAAAGCATTTGATCGGGTGAACCACGAGTACCTCTGGCCCGTCCTCCTGAGATATGGCTTACCGAGTACTTTTGTGAATTGGCTTGTCACCTTATATGCAGGGGCAGAGAGTTTCCCGCTGGTGAACGGTTGGTCTGGCCGCTCTTTTGAGGTGGGGTCCGGAGTCCGTCAGGGTTGTCCTTTGAGCCCGCTGTTATACGTGTTCGCAATCGATCCCTTCGTCCGGAGGGTAGATTGTGGGCCGTTGGCGGGAGTCGCGATGACTCTGGCGGAGCCGGATGTCGCCCAGAGAGTAGTGGCGTACGCTGATGATGTCACTATTTTCGTCTCCTCACGGGAGGAGGTCGATGTGGTGATGTCAGAGGTGGACCGCTACTCGGAGGCATCCGGGTCCAAGATCAACCGGGATAAGTGTGAAAGTCTCTGGCTGGGAGGGGGAGATCCCACGAGGGGGAGATCTCCCTGACACCCTTCCAGGGCTCCAAGAGTCAGCAAAAATTCTGGGCATCACATTCGGCCAGGATGATTATCCCACCAAAAACTGGGACGGTAAGCTCCAGGATGCCACTCAGAGGGTGAACCAGTGGAAGGGTTGGTCTATGACCCTCAGGGAAAGGGTACACCTGATCAAATCGTACCTGCTCCCCTTGTTTATCTATCTGGGCAGTGTATGTATCTTACCAGAGGCTTACTACACTAGGGTCTACAGCCTGTTTTTCCAACTGTTATGGGGGAACAGGTTGAACCTAGTCAAGAGGGAGGTTACGTACCGCACGAGGAGACTAGGGGGTTTATCTATGGTAAACCCCGTGGTGTTCTTAACGAACACCTTCTTGAAAGCCAACATTGCAAACCTCTGGAAAGAGAGGGCTCCTCCGTGGGTACTCTCCTGCAAGGAGTGGTTTCGGCCTTTCTTCCAGGAATGGGAGACAGGAGGGCAAGTGAAGGACCTCCGTACGCCCCATGGATATCTTCCGGCTTACGCTACCCCGACTCTGAAGGCGATACGTCGGTGGGGTCTGGGAGTGTGGGAGATCAGGACCCAGTCAAGGCAGTTCCTTGACAAACGGGTTCTGTTGACCCACTTCCAGAAGCCTCTGGCGCTCAGGGACTGCCCAGGTCGGGATCTGAGGGAGGGGTTGTATCTTTTAAACATGAAAAGGATCCCCCAGAAGTTTTGGGACTTGGCCTGGGGCTGCTTTCAGGGGAAGCTATGTGTAAAGGACAACCTGAAGTACAGGAACTCTGATGACCGGGGATGTCCCCGAGAAGAGTGCGGGGACACGCTGGAAAGCATGGACCACTTCCTGCTTCATTGTCCCTTTAACATAGGGGTCTACAACAGGGTGGGCGCTTCCATCGGCTGGAGTCAACTTGCCGGCCTTGCCTATCCGGAGTGGGCTTATGGGGCATTCAGGAACCTGGGTGACCGAGATCGGGGCACTTTATTTTTAGTCAGTTTAGTGGTTAGGTACTACACGTGGAACGCACGGTGCTTAGTGTCAACCCAACAGAAAATCCTCTCCGAGGTGGAGGTCTGTAGGAACATCACCGGTGACCTCGGGAAGATCAGGTCTTTGGAGTATGGCAGTCTTGGTACCAGTAGGGCTTCTCTCCTGTGGAGAGGTTTCTCATTTCATGTGCCCTAGGTACTAAACCTTTTGGGTAGAGTCCCTTTTATTTTTGGTTAGGGGCAGTGTTATAAGGGTAGAGATAGGGTGAGGGTAGGGTCAGATTTATTGTAGGGATAGAATTAGGGAGAATTGTAGGGGGAGTTAGGGAAAGAGTATAAAATGATTTATGTATCAGGTCTGCCATCCTTCTCCCTGGTGGTGGGCTGATGCATGTGCACATTAGCTTTTTGTTTTGTTTTCAATTTACATGGTATGAAGGGCTTACAGGCAACCAAACTTGGGCCTAAAGGGGGTGGTGGTTCAGAATGTATAAGTTTGTATATAAGTTGGTTGGGAGGAGTGTTAGGTGGGGAGGGTGTATTTGTGGGTGGTGGTTTTGTGGTGTTTTGGGGACCTGACATGGGTCAGTTAAGGACTGGACTTTGAGAACTGTATGGACTCTGACCCATGTACAGGAGGGGTGGTGTGGGTGAGGGGACAGTTTTAGTGTAGGTGTTTTTCTGTTGTTTTTTGTAGTGTATTAACTATATTTTTGTACATTTTCTGTGATTTTGTATATATTGTGTTTTGTATATATTGTGTTTTGTATTTATATTGTTTTATATTATATAGTGTATAGTGGCAGTCGGGCCAGTAAAAATGAAAAAAAAAAGCGGTGTCATATGTGTATGTATATGTATATATATATATATGTATATATATGTATATATATATATGTGTGTGTGTGTTTGATTGTGTATATGCATGTACACATGTTTGTGTATATTTTTTAATTTATTTTATTTTATTTTTTTTCCCTCCTTCAGGGAGCTGCTCCCCTCCGGTGTCTCTGCTCTCCTCGCCTCCGGCATCGCGGTTTCGCTTTTCGGCGGTGTTGTCCTTTTCTTCAGTTCTGGCTTGCTCTTTTTGGGTCCGGTTTCTGGGTTGCGCGTGGATCCTCTCTGGCCGTCCTCGGCTCCTTGCCGTGCTGGGCATGCTTTGCGGGCCTTGCGGCTGTGCGGGGGCAGTGCGTGGGACTGGGCTTTTTGGGCCCTCTCTCCGGCCGCGTCTCCGTGCTGCTTTTCCTTGCCCTTCTTTCACCGGTGGATCTCTGGCTGGGAGGCAGAGCGTAGTTTTTTCACAAGTTGTGCTGAGCAATTTATTTATATATTATTATTATTCTTTTTTTTTTTTTTTTTTTTTCTTCCCCCCCGTGGTAAGGGTAATTTTTATGTTATAGCCAAGTTGTGCTACTTTTATGTTCCTTTTCATTTGGTTTGTTTTTATAGCCAAGTTGTGCTGAATTTTATGTTTATATATTTATTTATTTATTTATTTATTTATTTTTTTTATAAGCCAAGTTGGGCTCTTTTTTTATTTTTTTATTTTAATGTTTTTTTTTAAAAGAAAATGAATGCGTGTTTGTGTGTGTTATTTTGGTATGGGGAAAAAGTAAAAGTGTATTTTAGTAAATTTGGGCTGGCCGGTTAGGCAGAATTTGTTTTTGCAATTTTATTTATGTTATGTTTTTTATAGCTGGTTAAGCTTGTTTTTGTTTAATGTTTTGTATCTGATTTGTTTTGCATTTTTATAATAAAAAGAGTTACAGCTCCCAGCAGATCTTTCTTACTTGTATATGTAAGGATTTGCTTTATCTGTATTACCGCATATACTCGAGTATAAGCCGACCCGAGTATAAGCCGAGACCCCTAATTTCAACCCAAAATCCCAGGAAAAGTTATTGACTCGAGTATAAGCCTAGGGTGGGAAATACCTCATCCCCCCCTGTCATCATCCAGACCCGTCATTAACATCCTCATCATCATCCCCTTGTCATCATCCCACACATCCCCCCTTCATCATCCCCTTATCATCCCACACATCCCCCCTTCATCATCCCCTTATCATCCCACACATCCCCCCTTCATCATCCCCTTGTCATCATCCCACACATCCCCCCTTCATCATCCCCTTATCATCCCACACATCCCCCCTTCATCATCCCCTTCATCATCCCCTTATCATCCCACACATCCCCCCTTCATCATCCCCTTATCATCCCGCACATCCCCCCTTCAATCCCCTTATCATCCCACACATCCCCCTTCATCATCCCCTTCATCATCCCCTTATCATCCCACACATCCCCCCTTCATCATCCCCTTATCATCCCGCACATCCCCCCTTCAATCCCCTTATCATCCCACACATCCCCCCTTCATCATCCCCTTGTAATCATCCCACACCCCCCCCTTCATCATCCCCTTGTCATCATCCCCACCCCCCTTCATCATCCCCACACCCCCCCTTCATCATCCTCTTCTCATCATTCGCCCTCAGTGGTCTTCAACCTGCGGACCTCCAGAGGTTTCAAAACTACAACTCCCAGCAAGCCCGGGCAGCCATCGGCTGTCCGGGCTTGCTGGGAGTTGTAGTTTTGAAACCTCCGGAGGTCCGCAGGTTGAAGACCACTGCGGCCTTCAACATCATCCAGCCCCCTCTCACCCCCTTTAGTTCTGAGTACTCACCTCCGCTCGGCGCTGGTCCGGTCCTGCAGGGCTGTCCGGAGAGGAGGTGGTCCGGTGGGATAGTGGTTCCGGGCTGCTATCTTCACCGGGGGCGCCTCTTCTCCGCGCTTCCGGCCCGTAATAGAGGCGTTGCCTTGACAACGACGCAGAAGTACGTTGGCAATGAACGCACCTCTGCGTCGTTGTCAAGGCAACGTGACTATTCTGAGGCCGGGCCCGAAGCGCTTTGAAGAGGCGCCCCCGGTGAAGATAGCAGCCCGGAACCACTATCCCACCGGACCACCTCCTCACCGGACAGCCCTGCAGGAACGGACCAGCGCCGAGCGGAGGTGAGTACTCAGAACTAAAGGGGGTGAGAGGGGGCTGGATGATGTTGAAGGCCGCAGTGGTCTTCAACCTGCGGACCTCCGGAGGTTTCAAAACTACAACTCCCAGCAAGCCCGGACAGCCGATGGCTGCCCGGGCTTGCTGGGAGTTGTAGTTTTGAAACCTCTGGAAGTCCGCAGGTTGAAGACCACTGCGGGTGGGGGAGTTCACTCGAGTATAAGCCGAGGGGGGTGTTTTCAGCACGAAAAATCGTGCTGAAAAACTCGGCTTATACTCGAGTATATACGGTAGTTTTCTACTTATTTTTCTTTAATCCTCACTTTTTCCTATTTTTGGATGACATTTTGGGGCCTTTAGAACCAATTACCAGGTTACCATAGAGTTCTGGTCTCAACATACAATGGTCGTCCCGGAACCGATTAATATTGTAACTTGAGGGATCACTGTATTTACTTAGTTCAAGAACATAAATATCCAACAATCCATAAATATTTTGCTCAGAACCGTTTTTAACCCCTTCACTTCATCACTGTCCGACACTCATCCCCTATTTTTTAAATACCCAGAGCGTTGTGCAACCGATAAAAATGATTTTATTGGGCGCTCAAAAGATCAGCCGACATACAAGTGTTCTCTCGTTCCTCAGCTTATCGCTGGCCTTTTTACACAGGCCAGTCATCGAGAAAAATAATTGTTCCTTCCCAGAAACTGAATCCTCTATTTCAGTGGTCTCTAAACTTTAGCCCTCCAAATGCTGCAAACTACAACTTTAAGCATGACCGGACAGCCACACGATGAAAGAAACACATGAGAAAAGTGCTGGGGAAAAAACACACACAAAAACATAGTAAGTTTCTATACAAATAAACATTATTCTTAGTGAAAAAAACACCACTGAAAAATAAATAAACAAAAGGACGGAGGTGAAAAAAAAATATACTGTTAAGTTAAATAAGTCTCATTCACACCATGGATTTCAGAGCAGAATTCCACTTGAAAAATACAGTGCAGCAGCCTCTCATTGGGTGAGATTTATTAAAACCTGTGCAGAATAAAAACTTTAGCCCTCCAAATGCTGCAAAGTACAACTCCATAAATACCAATCAGATCACTCCATTTATTTTTTAGCGTCCTTTTTTGAAAATTAATAAAGCAATCCTATTGGTTGCTCCGAGCAACTTCTCCACTTTTCCTTTGCACGGGTTTTGTTAATCTCCCCCAACTGTCCTCAATACATTTCTGCTGCAACTTTTATTCTATGGAATTTCCGCAGCGGAAAGAATGTACATGTTCATTCTTTCAGCGGAATGCGCTTAGAAATGAATTGATATGGAGACGGCGCATGTCCGATCGGTCCTAGCGCTCTAGATGGAAACTCTGCCCGGAATATCTCTGGACGGAGATTCTGTAGTGTGAATGAGCCCTAAAACCTAAAGGGGTACTTCACCAGAAAACATCTTATCCAAACAGTAGGGGATAAGATGTCTAATTGCTGTTGGGGACCCCAACGACCTCAGCTGTGGCACCCCAGTCATCGGATGCACGGAGCAAACTGGCGACTTCAGCCGTCATGCCCCCTCCATTCACGTCTATGGGAGGAGGCCTGACAGCTGCCGCTGCCGGCCCAGAGATCGCCAGGTCCCCAGCGGCGGGACCCCCATGATCAGACATCATAGATGTTTTCTGGCGGAGTACCCCTTTAAAGCGTCGCTGTCATTTGAATAACTTTTAAAGTGTCGTCCAGACATGTCAAAAGTTGACACAGCACCAGGTCTCATTCCCGTGACCTGCTGCGATCTTGGGTTACAAGGCAATGAATTGCGCGTCTCACTCCACGGCTGTCCTCACACAGCTCCATATAGGGGGTCAGAACATGACGATGCAAACAGTATTTTCATTATTATTATAATTATTATTTTTTATATTGTAATAGTAGTAAAAAACATAAAAACTCTATACATTTGGCACGGCTGTAATCATACAGACCCAGAAAATAAAGACAGCACATCATGTGTACTGTGCTGCCAATGTCATAAAAACTGTGTGTTTTTGTTTCTTTTTATAATTTCACCCTACAAATACATTTCTCGTACATTATGGTATGCAAAAAAAATTCAATAAGTAAATAAAAAATCCTTCATCCGGCTATTAATGGCTCTTGGAAGGCAATGAGGCAAAAAAAAAAACAACACACACACACAAACAAAACGCCATCACATAAAATAAAAATATTTGCAGCAGGAAAGAGTTAAACTTGTACATACGCGTTTACCTGACGCATGGAAAGTTCCACTATAGACCAGTGTGCCTCCAGCTGTTGCAAAACTACAACTCCCAGCATGCCCGGACAGCCTTTGGCTGTCCGGGCATGCTGGGAGTTGTAGTTTTGTAACAGCTGGAGGCCTTCTGGTTGGCAGGGCCGCTGCATTGCCGTGGAATGAGATTTGCCATAGAATGAGATGGTCCGCCTCCATCACATCGTATTGGCTCACTCTTGTCACGTGACATATTTAAACGTCACGCATCGATGCGCACAGCAGTGTCAATTTGGAGAGGATCTCCTCACCCTGTGATAGCTGAAGCTGCACGGAGGTCTCATGGCCTCTGTGGCCCGACAGAAGTTCACACATGTACGCAGCTCATACGGCTGCCTCATATACATTTACTGTTGATCCACAGCGCTATCAGGATCCCGATGCCGCTGTCATCAATGTGCGTCCCCGCGAGCGCCCCATGCCCGCAGCTCTACTCCCCGTCCTCCGCCCCCCGCAGCTCTACTCCCCGTCCCCCGCTGCTCTACTCCCCGTCCCGTTAACGCTCAGGGAGCGGGGAACAGAAAGTAGAGCATCGGGCGCAGGTTAAGTTATTCGCGTAGTGCTGCGCATGCGCAGTACTACTTTACCTGCGCCCGATGCTCTACTTTCTGTTCCCCGCTCCCTGAGCGTTAACGGGACGGGGAGTAGAGCAGCGGGGGACGGGGAGTACAGCTGCGGGCATGGGGCGCTCGCGGGGACGCACACTGATGACAGCGCCATCGGGCGTAGGAATCCCCATAGCGATGTGGATCGCTCCCTGAGCGTTCACAGGGGATGGAGAGTAGAGCTGCGTAGGACAGGGAGTAGAGCTGCGGGGGACGGGGAGTAGAGCTGCGGGGGACGGGGAGTAGAGCTGCGGGGGACGGGGAGTAGAGCTGCGGGGGACGGGGAGTAGAGCTGCGGGGGACGGGGAGTAGAGATGCGGGGGACGGGGAGTAGAGCTGCGGGGGACGGGGAGTAGAGATGCGGGGGACGGGGTGTAGAGCTGCGGGCGTGGGGATCCTGATGACAGCGCCATCGGGCATCGGGATCCCGATAGCGCTGTGGATCAACAGTAAATGTATATGAGGCAGCCGTATGAGCTGCGTACATGTGTGAACTTCTGTCGGGCCACAGAGGCCATGAGACCTCCGTGCAGCTTCAGCTATCACAGGGTGAGGAGATCCTCTCCCTGTGATAGCCAAATTGACACTGCTGTGCGCATCGATGCGTGACGTTTAAATATGTCACGTGACAAGAGAGAGCCAATAGGATGTGATGGAGGCGGACCATCTCATTCTATGGCAAATCTCATTCCACGGCAATGCACCGGACCCCAGCTGCACCCCCCTGCAGCAGCCCCCGCACAGAACCGCTGTAAAGCAGTCTCCTGCTCCCAGACTGACGGTCGGGCACTTCCTGAGCCAGAGGGGGCGGCTGCTGCCAGACACGTTTTGTCTTTACACCTGCGGCATGCGGGCCCTGTGATATCAGCGCAGGGGCTGCACTGTCTGCCTGGGATGAGGAGAGCAGAGAGGTCCGGCCCCGCCCCCCTCACTCTATTGGTGGAGCAGGAGCACATGACCTTCTCCACAGACTGACACCAGCTCACCGAGGAAGCCTTCCAATACCTACAGCTGGGTCCTGCCCATCAAAGGAAGTCACTTTCTAGGAGGAGGGGGGTCGTGTGTGCAGGTTGCAATTTGGGGATTATTGGGAGGTCTATAGGCATTATCTCATGCAACAGATGGAGGCACCCTGGTAATGAAACATTGAGATAATGTCTATTTATCGCCATCTCATTATTTCTTAACAAGGGTGCCCCCAGCTGTTCCAAAATTGCAAAACTACAACTCCCAGCATGCCCACACAGCCAAAGGTATGCTGGAAGTTGTAGTTTTGCAACAGCTGTAGGCACCCTATTTGAGAAACGAGTTGGGGGTAAATATACACTATCTCAATGTTTCTCAACAAGTATGCCTCCAGCTGTTACAAAACTACAACTCCCAGAATGCCCAGACAGCCAAAGCCATCTGTCTATCTCATATCTATCAACTATCTATCTATCTAATATCTATCTATCTATCTCATATCTATCTATCTCATATCTATCAACTATCTATCTACCTAATATATATCTCATATCTATCTCATATCTATCTATCTCATATCTATCTATCTCATATTTATCTATCTATCTATCTCATATCTATCTATCTATCTCATATCTATCTATCTCATATCTATCTATCTATCTATCTATCTCATATCTATCTATCTATCTATCTCATATCTATCTATCTCATATCTATCTATCTCATATCTATCTATCTATCTATCTCATATCTATCTATCTCATATCTATCTATCTCATATCTATCTATCTATCTCATATCTATCTATCTATCTCATATCTATCTATCTATCTATGTCATATCTATCTATCTCATATCTATCTATCTCATATCTATCTATCTATCTCATATCTATCTATCTATCTATCTCATATCTATCTATCTATCTCATCTTCTATCTATCTCATATCTATCAACTATCTATCTATCTATCTATCTATCTATCTCATATCTATCAACTATCTATCTATCTATCTCATATCTATCTATCTATCTATCTCATATCTATCTATCTCATATCTATCTATCTCATATCTATCTATCTCATATCTATCTATCTCATATCTATCTCATATCTCATATCGTCCCGGATAGAACGCATTTCTCAGTCCAGATATGCATGCCTGTCTATGGGCAGAGTAAAACGGTGTACAGCTTAGGACTGTGTGGGGGCCGAGGAGCAGGGGGTTTAGCTCCTGGCATGGACTCTTTGTTTTGGGATATTTCTTGGGATGCTCAATTTATAGGACGGGGAGGAGGATATTAATGTAGAGGTCAG
Organism: Hyla sarda; assembly: GCF_029499605.1. Classification (NCBI taxonomy): domain Eukaryota; kingdom Metazoa; phylum Chordata; class Amphibia; order Anura; family Hylidae; genus Hyla; species Hyla sarda. The sequence goes on along the minus strand of NW_026607963.1, from coordinate 57,766 downwards.
TGTATTAATTCTGTTATTTCATTCAGGCCCTGAGGCTGTAAGGAATTCAGGCTGAAGATCCAAAACATCTCTTTTCTGACTAGTGCTTCAAATCTGTTGGTAAGGTGTCCAGGCACTTGGTCAATTGGTATAATTGTTATGGGGTTGGTGCTTCCAGGATGATGTCGGCTGCCGTGGCGCGATAATCCATGCAGTTGGTAACCTTTCCTTATGTTGGCCCGGTGTTGGTTCAATCTGATATGTAGGGGTTGTGTTGTCCTACCTACTTATTGCTTTCCACATTCACATTGGATGAGATACACAATGTAGTTGGAATGACATGTGAGGTGTTTCTTTATGGGGAAGGATTGTCCAGTGTTGGTACTGGAGAAGTGTGATTCGTCATGACGGATGGTTTGGCAACATAGGCAGCTTGGTTTGTTTCACCGGAATGATCCTTTCTTCCCTTGATGTCCCTGTTCCTGTTTTAGGGTATGTCTTTTTAGTTTGCTTGGGGCAATCATTCCTTTCAGGGTGGGTGCTCGGCGGAATGTAATCCTGGGTTTGGTTGGGACGATTTCTTTCAGGTAGGGATCGGACTGTAAAATATGCCAATGTTTCTGTAGAATGTTTTTTATGGCTTGTTGGCCGGCAGAGTATGTTGTGATAAAATTGCAGTTGTAGGGGTTCTTTTTTGTGTTGCTCCTTTCTTTTTGCTTGGTCGGTAGGTCTGTTTTTTTATCCATGCGCTCCTCTTGGCTTAGTGCCTTGGTCCTGGAATAAGCATTTTGGATCAGTGTTTTCGGGTATCCTTTGGCCAGAAAGCGTTTTTCCAGGGTCTTAACCTGGGTCGCGAAGGTCGTGTCCTCGGGTACAATTTTTTCTGACCCTTTTGTATTGTCCGAAGGGTGTGTTTTCCCTCCATTTTTTGTAATGGCCACTGTGGAAACAGATGTAACTGTTTGAGTCCACAGTTTTGAAGAACGTGGATGTTATAATAGCTCCTTCTTTATGGGTGATCTCCAAATCCAAAAACTCCACTTTATCTGCGGAGAAATTTGGGGTGAGGGTTATCCCCCAGTCGTTGTTGTTAATCTCTACCACCAATTGATTTATTTTGTCCATCGGACCTTGCCATAGGATAAAGAGGTCGTCTATGTACCTCTTATATACTCTGGCATATTTGGTGAACTGGTAATGAACGTATCTTCGAAGCGCCCCATGAATAGGTTGGCAAATGCAGGGGCTACTTTCGTGCCCATGGCGGTGCCACGTATTTGATGGAATGTTTGTCCATCATATTGGAAGAAATTATTTTTAAGGACTGTTTCCAGACAAGTTGTTAGAAATGTGACCTGTTCCGTGGGGACATCAGGGTCCTCTTCTAGGAAATATCTGGTACACTGGACTCCAAGATCATGGCGTATATTGGTGTATAACGCCGTCACGTCCATTGTTACCAGGATCATGTCATCTACCCATGGTATGGGTTTCATTAGTGAAATAAGTTGATCGGAGTTCTTCAAATAACTATCGAGATTTTGGACATATTCCTGTAATATAAGATCCAGGTACTGTGACATGTTACAGGTACTACTGTCTATCCCGGAGATGATGGGTCTCCCAGGGGGGCATGTGGAGTTCTTGTGAATTTTGGGAAGGTGGTAATAATAGGGGACAGAGGGATTTTGTATGAACATGAACTTTTTCTCTTGTTTTGAAATTATTTTTTTGCTAAGACCGTCGTTGAGTAGGGACAGGATCTCCTTTTTTAATGTGGAATCTAGAGAGAGGGAGGAAGGCGCCTCATGTGCGGGATCAGTAGATCTTGCAGGTGGGGGTAGGGGACGGTAATTCCCAAGCCGCTTACCAAAGTTGGTTGTGCGCCCACACACAACAAGGTTAAGAGCAGAAGAGATATAGAAGAAGGTCCACTGCAGCCCTCCTGGGTAAGAGTAAAATCAAAACCGAATGACCAGGGAGTCAGGAGTTTGTCTGGCGCAGAGAGGAACCATCAGGCAGCCAAGTAAAATCAATGGATTTATTAATCCATTGATTTTATTAATCCATTGATTTTACTTGGCTGCCTGATGGTTCCTTTTTTAATGTGGGGAAAGGATCACCTTTGACTCTTCTATAGTAGTTTGTATCTTCCAGAATATGGCAGGCCTCCTGGTGGTAGTCTATATAGTCCTGGATAACCAGTCTCCCACCCTTGTCGGCTGGTCTGATGACGATATCCTTGTTTTCTTTTAGAGTTTTTAGGGCTTGTTTTTCTCCACATGTAAGGTGACCCTCTCGGGATTTCTGTGGGAATCGATCTGGCAGTTTCCTTAGATCTTCTGCTACCAATTCATGGAAGGTTTTCAGTCTAAACCCCTGACTTTCTACCGGATAGAATTTGGATTTGATATTTATATCAGGGTGTTTTCCAGTGGTTCCATGATCCTCGTCCTTCTTATAATTTTTTTTTTGGGTGTTGGGAAGTGTGAAATGATGCTGCAATGTCAGACGGCGGGTGAATTTATGAAGGTCTAAAAATACATCAAATTTGGCCGGATTGTTGTGAGGGCAGAAAGATAAGCCCTTCTGCAGAAGTGATGTTTCGTCGGAATTTAGGATATGGGTAGATAGATTGAATATTTTGATGGTAGAGTCCATGTCTTCGTTTTTATTTCTGTTTTCATTCATGTTTCCAATGGTGTCGTCTTGTTTCTTATTTCTTCTTGAATCTGCGACCCACTTACTTTCACTCAGCCTCGCTGACAGACGGCTGTCCGCGCATGCGCAGGGAGACTACAGCGGCTTCCAGGCACCTCCACAGCCCCCTGTACGCCGACCCTCCGACTTGCCAACTGCAGCGGAGGACGGTGACAGCCACCAGGGACCATATCAACATCATAGACACGTAGCAACAGCACGCACCTGTAATTGGAGGACACTAGTTGTCAGCATTTGACTACTCGATACCTGGTGAATCCACCTCCATAAAAACATCACAAAACTCAAAATCACCTAGTAAACATGTTCCTCTCTGTCATATACTTACAGAATAATGACTTAATGACCACTTATAATACGGTTTGTAACATCGCAAAGCACATGGTTCCTTTGTTTACCTTTTCTTTCTGTTCCTCCCTGACACGCACGCATGTCAGTGACGTCACCCGACCTGCCCACATACCGTTTTTTTTTGCGGGTTTTTTCGTATATAAAAAGCATCATGTTATCTGTCACTGTACCCATGACCTGAGAAAGAGGGGCAATCCCTCGAAACGCGTTGTCAGTTTTATATGAAGAAATAAAGACTGCATTCTTTATCAAATCTGAAGTCTTCACCTGATTGACCACTAAGACGGATCCTGCGAGCGCCAGAGGAATGTCAACCTTTGATCTGTGACCTCTGCTATGAGCACAGAACTTGCATCTATCTCATATCTATCTATCTATCTCATATCTATCTATCTATCTCATATATATCTATATATCCATCTGTCTATCTTATATCTATCTTATATCTATCTCATATCTAACTATCTCATATCTATCTCGCTGCCAGCCCTTTATTCCAGGTCTTCCAGCTAACAACCCTCCCCGTGCCCCCTACCAGTGGGCGTTGCTAGGGTTGGTGTCACCCGGTGCGGTAGAAAATTGTGTCACCCCATACCTCCCCCCCCAGTAAGTTTTTAGCCTGTTGTGACAGACACCACTGTTGTAGCGCATTGTGAGAAATTCCAGTATAATAATCAGATATACCAGTTGCCACAGAATGGGAAAGTGTTAAAGAAGTTTTCACCATTTAAATATACAGCTCCCAGAATTACTTAAAGGGGTACTCCACTGGAAAACATTTACTTTTATATCAACTGGTGCCAGAAAGTTAAACAGATTTTTAAATTACTTCTATTTAAAATCTTAATCCTTACAGTACTTATAAGCTGTTGTATTCTCCACAGGAAGTTGTGTAATTCTTTCCAGCTTGTCCACAGTGCTCTGTCTGTCCATGTTAGGAACTGTCCAGAGCAGGAGAGGTTTGCAATGGAGATTTGCTCCTACTATGGACAGTTCTTGACATGGACAGAGGTGTCAGCACAGAGCACTGTGGTCAGACAGAAAATAAATTAAAAAAAAAGAACTTCCTGTGAATCACTTATACAGCAGCTAATAAGTACTGGAAGGATTAAGATTTTTAAGTAGAAGTAATTTATAAATCGGTTTAACTTTGTAGCACCAGATGATTAAAAAAAATGTTTTCCAGTAGAGTAACCCTTTATGCAGTGGTTAGGTTATGCTGGAAGTTGTAGTTTCACTCACCATAACTGTAGAACTGACAAGTGACTACAGCTCTGATAGGACATAATGAGGAGAATGTACAATGATATCAGTGACTACAGGTGACGTCTTCTCTATAGTAAGGAGAATACACAATAATATCAGTGACTACAGGTGACATCTTCTCTATAGTGAGGAGAATACACAATGATATCAGTGACTACAGGTGACGTCTTCTCTATAGTGAGGAGAATACACAATGATATCAGTGATTACAGGTGACGTCTTCTCTATAGTCTTTCCTTATCTAATTCAGATGGTACATACCACCTGGTCCAGCTAAAACTTCTGTCTGCAGAATGTGACGCCCAGACGTCTCCTCACTATGTCAGTGCATTCTCATCCTCTATATGAAAACAAGTATTATTATAAACCTGCCAGACACTGTATCCTCTAAATATAATACTACTATACACTACACTCTTTGATTATAAACCTTCCATACACCGTACCCACTGAATATAATACTACCACACACTGTACATTCTGAATATAATACCAACACATACTGTACACTCTGCATATAAATCTGCCACATACTGTACCCCTGTATATAATGCCGCCACACACTGTACCCTCTGAATATAATACTACCACATACTGTACCCTCTGAATATAAATCTGCCACATACTGCGCCCTCTGAATATAAATCTGCCACATACTTTACCCTCTGAATATAAATCTGCCACATACTGTACCCTCTGAATATAAATCTGCCACATACTGAACCCTCTGAATATAAATCTGGTGGTGTAGCTAGTGGATGATGGGGGTGCTTGTACTGGGGGGTGTTGCTGGAGGATGATGAGGGTGCTACTGGCCATCCCCCCTGGCAGTATCATCCCCATCATCCATCGGCAGGATCATCCTCCTGGCAGGAGGCATCCACCATCAGGATCTGCTGATGGAGGTGCTGCTTCTGGAGGGGGTTGCTGGTGGATGATGATGGTGCTACTGCCAGGGGGGTAGCATTAGGTAGGCAGCAGTTCCCCCACTTAAGGTAGGTAGCAGTTCCCCCACATTAGGTAGGTAGCAGTTTCCCCACATTAGGTAGGATAGATTCCCCACATTTGGTACCAGTTACCCCACATTAGGTAGTAATTTCCCCACATTAGGTAGCACAGATTTCCCACATTAGGTAGCACAGATTCCACACATTAGGTAGCAGTTTCCCCACATTAGGAAGCACAGATTCCCCACATTAGGTAGCAGTTTTCCCACATTAGGTAGCAGTTTTCCCACATTAGGTAGCATAGATTCCCCACATTTGGTAGTAGTTTGCCCCCATTAGGCCACAGGTTCCCTTGCATGTTCTCCACCATAGGTCAAAGTCTCCCCACATTAGATCGCTGGTTCAAACAAACCCCCCCTCCCCCCACACAAAAAAAACACATACACACACAACACAGAGACACACACACACACACACACACACACACACATACAGATAGATAGAGAGAGAGAGAGACACACACACACACACACACACAGTCAGAGAGACACACACACAGTCAGAGAGACACACACTCACAGAGAGACACACAGTCACACACAGAGTCACAAACAGACAGATAGTCACACACAGACAGAGAGCAACACAGACAGAGATAGCGACAGATAGACATGTGCAATTCGGTTCGGCATGAATGTCTAAATTAACGAATTTTACCGTTTTCGTGCATTCGGACCGATCCGAATGCACGAAAACATATTTTGAACATTCCCGAATAGCCACGATAATACGAATAGCAAAGTAACGAATACATTCGTTATTTCTGAAAACGAACGAATATAGATAGTTTGATTTTTCGGATACATTCGGTATTCGGGTACATTCGGTAAATCTTTTTATTCTTTTTTTGGACTTTAGCGATCCTAAAAAATTATGGAGACACCTTTTTTATAAAAATTTCGTAGGGTATCATAAAAAAATCATAATAAAAAAGATACAGTGGTGATGGAAAAAATTGTATCTAATGAAATGTATCATTTTTATTATGAAATGTTTATTCATTTTTAAACAGGGATCAATTTATGTGAGCGGGTAAAGCACTAAAAATGTAGCCGACAATAATGAAAATGTAGTGTGTGCGTGTTTTTCACTTTTTTTAAAAACATTTTTTAGGTAGTACTACTACTCCCAGCATGGAACACACTCTTCCATGATGGGAGTAGTAGTTACCTGTACTAATTGACAGATCGCAGGGGTCCCTTGCGATCATCTTGTATAATGTATAGATGCGGCAGCTGCTCTTCTATGGTCCCCTGCACTCACGTATATGTACACATATTCATATTTCCCGCAGAGCTGTGATTGGCCAGATGGTTCCAGCCAATCACAGCTCTCTGTGAGAAATAGGAATATGTGTATATATACGGCCGTGCAGGGGACCATAGGAGAGCGGCCGCCACATCTATACATTATACAAGAGGATCGCAGCGGGTGTCAGGAGTGATACCTGCAACAAGAGGATCGCAGCGGGTGTCAGGAGTGATACCTGCAGTGATCTTTCCTTTACTACAAGTACTAATACTCCCAACATGGAGCACACTCTGCTCCATGCTGGGAACTGTAGTACCTGCATTAATAGACAGATCGCAGTGGGTGTCAGAAGTTACACTCGCTGCCATATGTCTATTAACGCAGGTACTACAGCTCCCAGCATGGAGCAGAGTGTGCTCCATGTTGGGAGTATTAGTACCTGCAGTAAGGGGCAGATCCCAGCGGATGTCACTTCTCCTGACACCCGCTGCGATCGTCCTTATGTGAATGTCGGGATGAGCTGTTCTCAGGGCTACAGAGCCCGGAGAACAGCTGACGCTGAGCCGTAGGTATACATCGTATATCTACTGCCCAGCAAGAACTGGCTGAGAATGAAAATACGGGGAACCCTATGCGTTTTTTTATTTTTATTTTTTTATTTAAATTAAAAAAAAAAACGCATAGGGTTCCCCGTATTTTCATTCTCAGCACAATACCAACCAAACAGCAACAGCCTGACGTTACCAGGGTGGGTGAGGACCATTGTTACTGGCCCTCCCCAGCCTAAATAACGCCAGCCTGTTACCGCCTAGGTCCAGGAGCGCCATTTTTGACGCTCCGGGCCTGTTGGTACCGGCTCTTCCCGGCACCCCTGTGGCGGTGGGTACCGGGGTAATAATTGGGTGTTAGCGCTAGCTGTTTTTGGGGCTAGCACTAAGCCCTGGCCTAGTAATGGATTCTGTCAATAAGACAGCTTCCGCTACTAACCCTGAAAATTTAATAAAAAAAAAAAAAAAAACACAACACATTGGAAAAATTATTTTATTTAAAAAAACACTCCCCCACAGCCCTCGTTAACCATTTTATTAAAGGGAAAAAAAACAATCCGATGTAATCCATCGAATCCGCAGTAATCCTCTGCATACACGGATCTGAAACGAGAAGAAAAAAAAACACAAAAAATTGGTTATGACATTTTTGGCGCTGTCCGCTGGGGAGAGCACCCATGATGCAATGTCTACCCAAACAGGGAGCCACCAATTGGTGCAAAACTACAACTCCCAGCATGCCCAGACAGCCTTTGGCTGTCTGGGCATGCTGGGAGTTGTAGTTTAGCAACAGCTGGAGTCTCCCTGTCTGGGTAGACACTGCCAGAAGGGTCTGTTCACATTATACAAAACGTACAATGTGAACAGAGCTTCAGATAAACTAGCCTTGTTCCCTTCTGTAGCTCCGCCCCCTAATGACGTCATCACTAGGGGGCGGAGCTACACGAACTTGGCCCGGGACTCGAGGGAAGTAAGCTGGACTTCGTCTTCTGTATACACTGTATACAGCTATCTATAGATAGCTGTATACAGTGTATACCGCACAAAGGGTTAACCTACACTGTCCAGCAGTGTAAGTTAACTCTTCCCTTGCTGGGCTTGCGCATAGCGCACAGCTCAGCAAGGGGTTAAGTGAGCCAGCAATGTGTATACTGTATACACATTGCAAGCTCACTGTAAGTTCTTGCTGGGCAGTAGATATACGATGTATACCTACGGCTCAGCGTCAGCTGTTCTCCCGGCTCTGTAGCCCTGAGAACAGCTGATCCCGACATTGACATCAGGAGGATCGCAGCGGGTGTCAGGAGGAGTGACATCCGCTGGGGTCTGTCCCTTACTGCAGGTACTAATACTCCCAACATGGAGCACACTCTTCTCCATGCTGGGAGCTGTAGTACCTGCATTAATAGACATATGGCAGCGAGTGTAACTTCTGACACCCGCTGCGATCTGTCTATTAATGCAGGTACTACAGCTCCCAGCATGGAGCAGAGTGTACTCCATGTTGGGAGTGGTAGTACTTGTAGTAAAGGAAAGATCACTGCAGGTATCACTCCTGACACCCGCTGCGATCCTCCAGTATAATGTATGAATGCGGCGGCTGCTCTTCTATGGTCCCCTGCACGGCCGTATATATACACATATTCCTATTTCTCTCAGAGAGCTGTGATTGGCTGGAACCATCTGGCCAATCACAGCTCTGCGGGAAATATGAATATGTGTACATATACGTGAGTGCAGGGGACCATAGAAGAGCAGCTGACGCATCTATACATTATACAAGATGATCGCAAGGGACCCCTGCAATCTGTCAATTAGTACAGGTAACTACTACTCCCATCATGGAAGAGTGTGTTCCATGCTGGGAGTAGTAGTACTACCTAAAAAATGTTTAAAAAAAAGTGAAAAACACGCACACACTACATTTTCATTATTGTCGGCTCCATTTTTAGTGCTTTACCCGCTCACATAAATTGATCCCTGTTTAAAAATGAATAAACATTTCATAATAAAAAAGATAAATTTCGTTAGATACAATTTTTTTCATCACCACTGTATCTTTTTTATTATCATTTTTTTATGATACCCTGCGAAATTTTAATAAAAAAGGTATCTCCATTATTTATTAGGATCGCTAAAGTCCAAAAAAAGACTAAAAAGATTTACCGAATGTACCCGAATACCGAATGTATCCGAAAAAAACAACACGAATACCCGAATACCGAATGTATCCGAAAAATCTAAACCGAAAATATTGCCGAACCGAAATTTTTTTCCAAAACGAAAAAACGAAACGAAATTAAACGAAAATTTTTCTAGTGCACAAGTCTAGCGACAGACACAAACACAGAGACACACACACTCACAGACAGAGAGACACACACACACACACTCACAGACAGAGAGACACACACAGGGGCGGACATATCGCCTGTGCAGCCGGTTCAGCTGCACAGGGGCCCAGCGTGGGAGGGGGCCGCTGCCCTCTCCAGGTCCGGCCCCAGAGGCGAGCATTAGACCACCGCATACTCCCCGACCACAGCAAGTTTGACAGCACCCAGATGGACGCTGCGTTCAACCACCCCTGCAGCCAGTGGCGTCTCTAGGGGGGGCACGGGGGGGCACGGCCCCCCCTACATCATGATTGCCCCCCCTTTTGCCCCCCCCCCTAGCAGCAGTATGTCACTAGCAGCTCTCATGGCCATCAGGGGGGTACAGCTAGTTCACCAGTAAGGGGCCCGAGCCCCCGCTGCACCCCCGCCCCCCGGAGCCATCTACTCCGCATCCTTTTTTTAAATAAATCTTCAGCCTGCAGCCCTGTCACCACGCAGGGGCTGCGCTATGCAGACTGGGAAGAGCAGACAGGAAGCTCCTCCCCCTCTCTCACTCCCCTGTATACTGGACCTTGTGGAGCAGGCCCGCTGTGTGTATACAGGCCCGGACACCACCAGTATGGAAGACTTACCTGCCCAGTGCCCACTGCTCATGCTGCCCTTTTAAAGTAAGTAACTTGCTTGGGGGAGAGGGGGAAAGTTGTAGGAGACAGTGGGAGATAGTTCAGTGTTTCCCAACCAGAGGGCCTCCAGCTGTTACAAAACTACAACTCCCAGCATTCCTTTGGCTTTATGAGCATACTGGGAGTTGTAGTTTTGCAACAGCTGGAGGCCCCCAGGTTGGGAAACTCTGATCTATCTATCTATCTATCTATCAATCATCTATCTATCTATCTCTCATCTATCTATTATCTATCTATCTATCTCATATCTATCTCCTATCTATCTCATATCTATCTATCTATATCATATCTATCTATCTCATATCTATATATCTATCCATCTATCTATGTATCTATCTTTCTATTTATCTATCTATCTCTCATATCTATCTCAGATAGATGAGAGATAGATGAAAGATAGACAGATATGAGAGATAGATGATAGATAGATAGATAGATAGAAAGATAGATAAATAGATGACAGATAGATGATAGATATGATATAGATAGATAGGATATAGAAAGATAGATAGATAGATAGATAAAGAACAATACGATGCAGCACGCCACAAGTTTGCAGAAAATGGTGGTTTATTCCATCATGTGCATAGTCTATGCACATGATGGAATAAACCACCATTTTCTGCAAACTTGTGGCGTGCTGCATCATATTGTTCTTTGTCCCGACTGAGGAACCAGTGGACCCAGGTTCCAAGTATGCGGGCACCCCGACTTCTATCTAATTTCTGGATTTTGGTTGTGCCGTTTTTATTTGTTTTAGATAGATAGTATCTATCTATCTATCATCTATTTATCTATCTTTCTATCTATATATCCATCTATTTATGTATCTATCTATCTCTCATATCTATTTATCTTTCATCTATCTATCTCTCATCTATCTGAGATAGATATGAGATAGATAGATAAATAGAAAAATAGATACATAAATAGATAGATGGATATAGATAGATGGATGAATAGATAGATAGATAGGAGATAGATGGATAGATAAATAGATAGATAGATGATTGATAGATAGAACAGTGTTTCCCAACCAGGGGGCCTCCAGCTGTTGCAAAACTACAACTCCCAGTATGCTCATAAAGCCAAAGACATGCTGGGAGTTGTCGTTTTGGAATAGCTAGAAGCCCCCTGGCTGGGATACACTGATCTATCTATCTATCTATCTATCTATCTATCTATCTCATATCTATCTATCTCTCATATCTATTATCTATCTATCAATCACATGTCTATCATCTATCTATCTATCTATCTCATATCTATCTATCTATCTATCTATCTATCTATCATCTATCTCATATCTATTATCTATCTATCTATCTCATATCTATTATCTATCTCATATCTATCTATCATCTATCTATCTCATATCTATTATCTATCTATCTATCTATCTATCATCTATCTATCTATCTATCTATCTATCACATGTCTATCATCTATCTATCTATCTCATATCTATCTATCATCTATCTATCATCTATCTATCTTGTATCTATTATCTATCTATCTATCTATCTATCTATATATCATCTATCTCATATCTATTATCTATCTATCTCATATCTATTATCTATCTCATATCTATCTATCATCTATCTATCTCATATCTATTATCTATCTATCTATCTATCATCTATCTATCTATCTATCTATCACATGTCTATCATCTATCTATCTATCTCATATCTATCTATCATCTATCTATCTTATATCTATTATCTATCTATCTATCTATCTATCTATATATCATCTATCTCATATCTATTATCTATCTATCTCATATCTATTATCTATCTCATATCTATCTATCATCTATCTCATATCTATTATCTATCTATCTATCTATCTATCTATCTATCTATCTATCATCTATCTATCTATCTATCTATCTATCTATCTATCTATCTATCTATCACATGTCTATCATCTATCTATCTCATATCTATCTATCATCTATCTATCTTATATTTATTATCTATCTATCTATCTATCTATATATCATCTATCTATCTATCTATCTACAAAACTAAAGATCCAGCGGCACTCCCAGATAAGGTGCAAAAACAAAGTGTTTTATTCCCCCATGTATGTGTGACGTTTCGATAGCATCCCGCCATCTTTATCATACGTACAGTTGTACATTCTGCAGTCTCTGTGACATCACTGTGCTTCATAATAAACTGTGACATCACTGTGCTTCATAATAAACTGTGACATCATTGTGCTTCATAATAAACTGACATCACTGTGCTTCATGCTGTAATTTGATGTCACTGTGTATAACAACCCTGTAGTGACATCACAGTTTATTATTCTTGAATGCTGACTTCACTGTGTATATTTTCCCGGTACAATGACATCACTGTATAGTTACCCTCTACTGTGACAACACTGCGTTTATTAACCTTGTAGTGGCAAAACTGTTTATTGTCCCTGTACAGAGACATTACTGTTTATATTAACTCTGAACTGTGATGTCATTGTGCATATTTACCCTGTATTGTCACTCGCAGTGCAAGGTAAATATGTACAGTGACATTAGGGTATACAGGCTTAATATATACAGTGATGTCACAGTGCAGTGTAAGTATCAACAGTGATGTTGCAGTATAGAGATAACACACAGTGATGTTATAGTTTAGAGATAATATAGACAGTGATGTCACAGTACAGGGATAATATACACAGTGATGTCACAGTACAGGGATAATATACACAGTGATGTCACAGTACAGGGATAATACACAGTGATGTCACAGTACAGGGATAATACACAGTGATGTGACAGTACAGGGATAATACACAGTGATGTCACAGTACAGGGATAATACACAGTGATGTCACAATACAGAGATAATACACAGTGATGTCACAGTACAGGGATAATACACACAGTGATGTCACAGTACAGGGATAATACACACAGTGATGTCACAGTACAGGGATAATACACACAGTGATGTCACAGTACATGTATAATACACAGTGATGTCACAGTACAGGGATAATACACACAGTGATGTCACAGTACAGGGATAATACACACAGTGATGTCACAGTACAGAGATAATACACACAGTGATGTCACAGTACAGAGATAATACACACAGTGATTTCACAGTACAGGGATAATACACAGTGATGTCACAGTACAGAGATAATACACACAGTGATTTCACAGTACAGGGATAATACACAGTGATGTCACAGTACAGAGATAATACACACAGTGATGTCACAGTACAGGGAGGGATAATATACACAGTGATGTGATAGTACAGGGATAACACAATGACGTCACAGTACAGAGATAATACACAGTGATGTCACAGTACAGGGATAATACACAGTGACATTACAGTACAGAGATAATACACACAGTGATGTCACAGTGCAGGAATAATACACAGTGACGTCACAGTACAGGAATAATACACAGTGATGTCACAGTACAGGGATAATACACAGTGATGTCACAGTACAGGGATAATATACACAGTGATGTCATAGTACAGGGATAATATACACACAGTGATGTCACAGTACAGGGAGGGATAATATACACAGTGATGTCATAGTACAGGGATAATACACAGTGACGTCACAGTACAGAGATAATACACAGTGATGTCACAGTACAGGGATAATACACAGTGATGTCACAGTACAGGGATAATACACAGTGATGTCACAGTACAGAGATAATACACACAGTGATGTCACAGTGCAGGAATAATACACAGTGATGTCACAGTACAGGAATAATACACAGTGATGTCACAGTACAGGGATACTATACACAGTGATGTCACAGTATAGGAATAATATACACACAGTGATGTCACAGTACAGGGATAATATACAAACAGTGATGTCACAGTACAGGGATAATACACAGTGATGTCACAGTACAGGGATAATACACAGTGATGTCACAGTACAGGGATAATACACAGTGATGTCACAGTACAGGGATAATACACAGTGATGTCACAGTACAGAGATAATACACAGTGATGTCACAGTACAGAGATAATACACAGTGATGTCACAGTACAGGGATAATACACACAGTGATGTCACAGTACAGGGACAATACACAGTGATGTCACAGTACAGTGATAATACACAGTGATGTCACAGTACAGGGATAATACACAGTGATGTCACAGTACAGAGATAATACACAGTGATGTCACAGTACAGGGATAATACACACAGTGATGTCACAGTACAGGGATAAAACACAGTGATGTCACAGTACAGGGACAATACACAGTGATGTCACAGTACAGAGATAATACACAAAGTGATGGCACAGTACAGAGATAATACACAGTGACGTCACAGTACAGGGATAATACACAGTGATGGCACAGTACAGAGATAATACACAGTGATGTCACAGTACAGGGATAATACACAGTGATGTCACAGTATAACCATCTCACAGCTGGACCACCATGTAATTTCAGCAGAAAATAAAGCAGGGCCTCATGTTCAAGTTTCGCCGAAGGCCTCACAAAGTCTAGAGCCGCCTCTGGTTGGCCCTACCATGGGACCCGGTGGGACCATAAGTCCCAAGTGGCACTTTTCAGGGGTGGCATTTTGCTGCCCCCCTTTTTTTGTGCCTAGTAGGTTCATGGTAGGGTTGGCGCCGCCGCTGCTCACTGTTCTAAAGCAGCTGCGGGGTATAATAGCACAGCGGGCACTTTAGACAGTGAGTCTGCCTCCGGCCGACCGGGGTCTGACGAGGGACGTCGCACAAGTGACGTACTTCTGCAGACCTGCTCAGGAGGACGTCAGTGATGTCACTCGTCAGGCCGCCGCCGGAGAGGAGAAGCGCTGTGCAGGGCAGTTAAGTGTGTCTGTGTGTGTGTCTGTGTCTCTGTGTGTTTGCGTGGGGGCTATGGCTACCTAATGTGGGGAAACTATGTTACCTAATGTGTGGAATCTGTGCTACCTAATGTGGGGAATCTGTGCTACCCAATGTGGGGAAACTATGGTACCTAATGTGGGGAATCTGTGCTACCTAATGTGGGGAATCTGTGCTACCTAATGTGGGGAAACTGCTACCTAATGTGGGGAAACTATGTTACCTAATGTGGGGAATCTTTGCTACCTAATGTGGGGAAACTATGCTACCTAATGTGGGGAAACTATGCTACCTAATGTGGGGAAACTATGCTACCTAATGTGGGGAAACTATGCTACCTAATGTGGGGAAACTATGTTACCCAATGTGGGGAATCTGTGCTACCTAATGTGGGGAAACTATGCTACCTAATGTGGGGAATCTATGCTACCTAATGTGGGGAATCTATGCTACCTAATGTGGGGAAACTATGCTACCTAATGTGGGGAAACTATGCTACCTAATGTGGGGAAACTATGCTACCTAATGTGGGGAAACTATGCTACCTAATGTGGGGAAACTATGTTACCCAATGTGGGGAATCTGTGCTACCTAATGTGGGGAAACTATGCTACCTAATGTGGGGAATCTATGCTACCTAATGTGGGGAATCTATGCTACCTAACGTGGGAAAGCTATGCTACCTAATGTGGGGGGCTTGAATGAGCTGCGGCATATGGGAGCCCTTAATAAATAATTAGATACTTATACAGGGGGGGGGTCTTCCCGAGCAAGTGACATATGGGGGTCCACCTGAGTAGGTGACACATGGAGGGGGGGGTCCTGAACAATTGATGTTTTTTTTTGGGGGGGGGGGGGGCCCAGGCACATTCTTTGCACAAGGGCCCTCTGCTGTCTGTGTCCGCCCCTGGACACACACACACACAGAAAGTCACACACAGACAGTCACACACAGTCACACACACACAGAGTCACCCACAGTCACACACACACACATAGAGTCACACAGAGTCACACACACACAGAGTCACACACACACAGACAGAGACACACAAACAGAGATAGAGTGAGACAGACACACACTCACTCACCCAACCAGCGCAGCGCTCCTTCTCTCGGGGCGCTCTGCGAGTGACGTCACGTCCTCCTGCACGGCCCTGCAGAGGCACGTCGGGCCGGCGCAACAGAAGGCATGGGGGCGCAGGCCGGTTCACTGTGCAGGTGACGGGGGGGGGGGATGGTCCTACTAGTAGGGAGACAGCGCAAGTGAGGACGGGGGGGGGGTGCTAGTACAGAGACAGCGCAAGTGAGGACGGGGGGGGGGGGGGGAGTGCTGCTAGTTCGGAGACAGCGCAACTGAGGATCGGGGGCGTACCTAGTGTCACCCCATCAGGATGGTGTCACCCGGTGCGGGCTGCACCCCCCGCACACCGGTCGCAACGCCACTGCCCCCTACTCACTTAGACGCCAGGATGGGCTGAGGGCCCTTTACAATCAGCACAGGGGCTGCTACTATTTACCCAGGGCATTACTTACCTGGTGGAGCTACCTATTGGAGGCGTGACCTACCTGGAGGAACTACCCACTGATGGTACTTCCTATTAGGACATAACCTACCTGGGGGCACTACCTACTGATGGCACTTCCTACTTAGACATTACCTACCTGAGGGGGGGCACTATTTCCTGGGAGTATTATTTTCTCAGGGGCATTACCTACCGGGAGGAATAACTTACTACCTACTGGGGGCATTGTCTATTACATACCTGCAGGGGGCATTAAGTACAACTTATCTAGCTGAATGACCTACTGCCTACCTACTGGGACATAACCTATCTGGGAGCATTACTGAGGGAATTACCTACAAGGAGCAATATCAACCTACTGGTGGGGTTCTACTTTAACCCCTTAAGTACACATGACGTACTGGAACGTCATGTGTCCGTTATAGAACGTCATGTGTCCGTTATAGATCGAGGCGTGGCCCGGCCTCTAACAACGGCCGGGACCCGTGGCTACGCCCTGCATCCCGAGTCCTTAAGGACCGAGGGCGTATCCATACGCCCGTGGGAATTCCGTCCCCCACCGCTAGCCGGTTGGGGACCGGAGCCGGATGCCTGCTGAAATCGTTCAGCAGGCATCCCGGCATATCGCCCAGGGGGGTCATTATGCCCCCCCATGTCGGCGATTGCCGCAGATCGCTGGACAATTCAGTCCAGCGATCTGCGGCGATTCCGGGTCAATCGGGTCTCCAGCCAGAGCCTGCAGGGGTGAGGTGGCACTGGTGCCACCTCACGATCGCCCTGATTCGTCGGCCGGATTACCGGCCGACCAATCAGGGCGCCTGCTGCGGGTGTCACTCCCGCACCCGCTCCGCCCCTCTGGAGGACGTGAGCGGGTGCGGGACGTGCACCCCGGGTGCTGGGGACCCCGATCACCGGCGTTAATGTTGGGATCGGGGCCCCAGGAGCAGCGGCGGCGGCGGGACTGACCTGCAGTGTCTGGATCGTTGGAGGTGAGTGACAGCCTCCTGCTGTTGCTTAGCAACAGCTCCCAGCATGCAAAAAGGGCATGCTGGGAGCTGTAGTTATGCAACAGCAGGAGGCAGACCACCACAACTCCCAGCATTCCCTTATGGGCATGCTGGGACTTATGGTTTTGCAACAGCTGGAGGCACATTCTTTCTATGGAAAAGTGTACCTTCAGCTGTTGTATAACTACAACTCCCAGCTTGCACAAACAGCTAAAGTGCATGCTGGGAGTTGTAGTGGTGCATCTGCTGGTTGCATAACTACAACTCCCAGCATGCCCGTTGGCTGTCGGTGACTGCTGAGAGTTGTAGTTTTGCAACAGCTGAAGGCACACTGGTTGTGAAACTCAGAGTTTTTTTTTACCTAACTCAGTGTTTCACGACCGGTGTGCCTCCAGCTGTTGCAAACTACAACTCTCAGCAGTCACCGTACACCATGCACCGTACATGCTGGGAGTTGTAGTTTTGCAACAGCTGGAGGCACACTGGTTGTGAAACACTGAGTTAGGTCACAAACTCAGTGATACATAACCAGTGTGCCTACAGTTGTTGCAAAACTGCAACTCTCAGCAGTCACCGACAGCCAACGGGCATGCTGGGAGTTGTAGTTATGCAACAGCTGGATGTCCCCCCCAATGTGAACGTACAGGGTACACTCACATGGGCGGAGGATTACAGTAAGTATCTGGCTGCAAATTTGAGCTGCCGCAAACTTTCTGCTGCAGCTCAAATTGCCAGCGAGAAACTACTGTGAACCCCCGCCCGTGCGACTGTACCCTAAAAACACTACACTAACACAAAAAATTAAATAAAAAGTAAAAAACACTACATATACATATACCCCTACACAGCCCCCCTCCCCTCCCCAATAAAAATGAAAAACGTTTGGTACGCCACTGTTTCCAGAACGGAGCCTCCCGCTGTTGCAAAACAACTCCCAGTATTGTCGGACAGCCGTTGACTGTCCAGGCATGCTGGGAGTTTTGCAACAGCTGGAGGCCCCCTGTTTGGGAATCACTGGCGTAGAATACCCCTATGTCCACCCCTATGCAAGTCCCTAATTTAGGCCTCAAATGCGCATGGCGCTCTCACTTTGGAGCCCTGTCGTATTTCAAGGCAACAGTTTAGGGTCACATATGGGGTATCGCCGTACTCGGGAGAAATTGTGTTACAAATTTTGGGGGGTATTTTCTGCTTTTACACTTTTTAAAAATGAAAAATTTTTGGGAAAACAAGCATTTTAGGTAAAAAAAAAATTTTTTTTTTACATATGCAAAAGTCGTGAAACACCTGTGGGGTATAAAGGTTCACTTAACCCCTTGTTACGTTCCCCGAGGGGTCTAGTTTCCAAAATGGTATGCCATGTGGGGTTTTTTCTGCTGTCCTGGCACCATAGGGGCTTCCTAAATGCGGCATGCCCCCAGAGCAAAATTTGCTTTCAAAAAGCCAAATGTGACTCCTTCTCTTCCGAGACCTGTAGTGCGCCAGCAGAGCACTTTTCACCCCCATATGGGGTGTTTTCTGAATCGGGAGAAATTGGGCTTCAAATTTTTAGGGGTATTTTCTGCTATTACCCTTTTTAAAAATAAAACATTTTTGGGGAAACAAGCATTTTAGGTAAAATTATTATTATTTTTTTTTACATTTGCAAAAGTCGTGAAACACCTGTGGGGTATTAAGGTTCACTTTATCCCATGTTACATTCCCCGAGGGGTCTAGTTTCCAAAATGGTATGCCATGTGGTTTTTTTTTTGCTGTTCTGGCACCATAAGGGCTTCCTAAAGGTAACATGCCCCCCAAAAACCATTTCAGAAAAACGTACTCTCCAAAATCCCCTTGTCGCTCCTTCCCTTCTGAGCCCTCTACTGGGCCCGCCGAACACTTTACATAGACATATGAGGTATGTGCTTACTCGAGAGAAATTGGGCTACAAATACAAGTAAACATTTTGTCCTTTTACCCCTTGTAAAAATTCAAAAATTGGGTCTACAAGAACATGTAAGTGTAAAAAATGAAGATTGTGAATTTTCTCCTTCACTTTGCTGCTATTCGTGTGAACCACCTTAAGGGTTAAAACGCTGACTGAATGTCATTTTGAATACTTTGGGGGGGTCTAGTTTTTATAATGGGGTCATTTATGGGGTATTTCTAATATGAAGACCCTTCAAATCCACTTCAAACCTGAACTGGTCCCTGAAAAATACTGAGTTTGAAAATTTTGTGAAAAATCGGAAAATTGCTGCTGACCGTTGAAGCCCTCTGGTGTCTTCCAAAAGTAAAAACACGTCAATTTTATGATGCAAACATAAAGTAGACATATTGTATATGTGAACCAAAAAAAATTTATTCGTAATATCCATTTTCCTTACAAGCAGAGAGCTTCAAAGTTAGAAAAATGCAAAATTTTAAAATTTTTCATCAAATTTACGGATTTTTCACCAAGAAAGGATGCAAGTATCGACAAAAATTTACCACTATGTTAAAGTAGAATATGTCACGAAAAAACAATCTCGGAATCAGAATGATAACTAAAAGCATCCCAGAGTTATTAATGTTTAAAGTGACAGTGGTCAGATGTGCAAAAAACGCTCCGGTCCTTAAGGCCAAAATGGGCTCCGTCCTGAAGGGGTTAAAAGTTTGAATCACCCCCCTATTCCCATCAAAAAAAAAACACAGTGTAAATAAAAATAAACATATATGGTATCGCCACGTGCGGAAATGTCCGAATTATAAAAATATATTGTTAATTAAACCGCACGGTCAATGGTGTACGCGCAAAAAAATTCCAAAGTCCAAAATAGTGCATTTTTGGTCACTTTTTATATCATGAAAAAATGAATAAAAAGCGATCAATAAGGCCTATCAATGCAAAAATGGTACCGATAAAAACTTCAGATCACGGCGCAAAAAAATGAGCCCTCATACCGCCCCATACGGGAAAAAATAAAATAGTTATAGGGGTCAGAAAATGACAATTTTAAACATGTCGGGTTTGCAATAGTAAATGAGGGCCAATGTGTAAATAAAGAGAGGTGTATAACTACTATATAGCCTGATCCCAAAGAATACAACTGTCATCAATATTTAAGGGGTACGGACTATTTACCAAGCGAATAACCTGCAAGTCCCATTCTTGTGCTTTTATACTTAACCCTTTAATTTATTTATTTATCCAGGATATCACGCTCTCTTCTTTACCACACACTGCCACCTGGCATCAGGGACAGTTACACATCTATGCATACATAGAGGTAAGTACAACGCTGTGTAAGTGCATTACATTGTAGATCTACTTGTAGGTATACCCGGGCACTACAGCTCATTATACACGTATTCATTTTATTTTATCTAGACCATCGACACATTGAGGATTATTACCACTATCTGCAGATTACATCAACATTCAACAATAAAAGTATCTCTATTGTTTAACCCTTTCAGCGCTGGGATATGTTTATTTAAATATATATATTTTTATACACACACTCTACTGTAGAGACCCTGCTCAGGTTTCAGTTTGCGGCCCAATTTCCTGCCACAGGGTGTGGATTAAAGTTGCTCGTGATGCGATAGCTACACAGCACTTAGCATGACTGGAAGCCAACAATGAGTTAAGTGTATGCAGAAGAGTCCTTGCTCAGCTACTACTTTTTACTGACAAGAAAAATTCTTCTCATTGGAGCAGGAAGCAGGATTTTGGAGATAACTGGAAAATGAGTTCTGACTAGGCCTAAACTCCTCTCACATGGGACCTAGCAGAGATATGAGACAATCAGGTTCAAGTCCTCTAGCCTGTTCAGGACGTAGGGCGTATGCATACGCCCTGCATCCCGAGTCCTTTAGGACGTAGGGCGTATGGATACGCCCGTGGGAATTCCGGTCCCCACCGCTAGCCAGTTGGGGACCGGACTGGGATGCCTGCTGAAATCATTCAGCAGGCATCCCGGCACATCGCCGAGGGGGGTCCTGAGACACCCCCATGTTGGCGATCGGAAAAAATGACATGTCAATTCAGACATGCGATTTTCTCCTATTTCGGGATGATCGGGTCTCTAGTGACCCCATCACGCGGAAAATAGGGATGATCAGAGCTGTCAGTGACAGCCCCGATCATCCTGAAGGATAGGAGCGAGGTTTCAGCGCTGCAATCTCCTCCTGTCCCCTGCCATTAGTCAGAAATGAATTCTGACCAATGGCAGTGCACGACAGGGGGTTGCCATGGAAACCCCCCGCTCTGCCCACCCCTGGATGTCGGGCAGAACAGGGGGAGAAGATGGCGGCCTGTACCTGTGCAGAAGATGCCGTGCGGACTGCCGTTCATCGGTAGAGACAGCGGAGATCAGCGGCGCAGGTAGGGAAGTGACGGTGGGAGGGGGGAAAGAAAGGTGGCAGTAAAGCAATATTTACTGCTGCCCTTCTAGTGGTTGCTAAACTGCAACTCCCAGCATGCCCAGACAGCCAAAGGCTGTCTCGGCAAGCTGGGAGTTGTAGTTTTGCAACATCTGGAGGGTCACAGTTTGGAGACCACTTTTAAAGTGTTGCCCAAACGGTAGCCCTCCAGATGTTGCCAAACTACAACTCTCAGCATGCCTACACTGCCCAGGCATGCTGGGAGTTGTAGTTCTGTAACATATGTCCCTTCAGATTTTGCAATTTTCATGAAAATTTAGAAAATTGCTGCTATAGTTTGAAGTCCTCTAATTTTTTCAAAAAGTACAAATATGTCCATTTTATGATGCCAACATAAAGTAGACATATTGTATTTGTGAATCAATATAAAATGTATTTGGAATATCAATTTTCCTTATAAGCAGAGAGCTTCAAAGTTAGAAAAATGCTAAATTTTCAAAATTTTCATGACATTTTGGGATTTTTCACCAAGAAAGGATGCAAGTAACAACTTAAAGTTACCACTACCATAAAGTAGAATATGTCACGAAAAAACAATCTCAGAATCAGAATAATCGGTAAAAGCATCTCAGAGTTATTAATGCTTAAAGTGACGGTGGTCAGATTTGCGAAAAAGGGTCCTTAAGGTGAAAATGAGCTGCGTCCTTAAAGGAGTAGTCCAGTGGTGAACCCAGTGGTGAACAACTTATCCCCTATCCTAAGCATAGGGGATAAGTTGCAGATCGCGGGGGGTCCGACCGCTGGGGCCCCCTGCGATCTCCTGTACGGAGCCCCGACAGCCCGCGGGAAGGGGGCGTGTCAACCTCCGCACGAAGCGGCGGCCGACACGCCCCCTCAATACAACTCTATGGCAGAGCCGAAACGCTGCCTTCGGCAATCTCCGGCTCTGCCATAGAGATGTATTGAGGGGGCGTGTCAGCCGCCTCTTCGTGCGGAGGTCAACACCCGCTATCTGGCCGGAGAGCCTGGCCCCCGTACAGAGAGATCGCAGGGGGCCCCAGCGGTCGGACCCCCCGCGATCTCAAACTTATCCCCTATCCTTAGGATAGGGGATAAGTTTTTCACCACTGGACTACCCCTTTAAGGGGCTAGGGAGAAAGGGTTGGACTTAGGAGACTAGCAGTTTCTGCATAGAATCTAGCTAAGATGAGTCATGTGACCAAGGATCTATACATTCTTACACATACATATATGGCTCATAAGTAGGGGCAACAAAGAGTAAAATGTCAACTCTTTCACAGCCATAATACCTCAATGTATTCAGTAGTAGACTTATAAAAATAACATGTTATGTAAATGTGACTTATGATAATGTCCATATTATGATGGGCCTGCACCCAACTAAACATACAGGGGAAGATTTATAAAAACCTGTGCGGAGGAAAAGTTGACCAGTTGCCCATAGCAACCAATAAGATTGCTTCTTTCATTTTTAAATGGGCCTCTGAAAAATATAAGCAGCGATCTGATTGGTTGCTACTGGCAACTGGTCAACTTTTCCTCTGCACTGGTTTTGATAAATCTCCCCAACAATCCTTTATTTTTTCGAGATGAAATGTTTTCCCCATGTTGTATAAAATGAGGGCACACAACTCTTGGTACAACTTGGTACTAACTGCCAGGAGTGGTCCATATGAGCCGACCATTTTGAAAGTCAAAAGAAGCTCTGCAGCAGCTGCGTTGTGTAAGATAAATTATAGCCCCATGGTCTGAATATAATACGCTGCCTTATACTGTTTAAATGGTCATGGAAGATCATAAAGACCCTTTTGTGACTTCAAATATTCTTCTATTTTACAATAAGCCTTCATTATTTTATATATATATATATATATATATATATATATATATATATATATATATATATAAGCTTTGTATTAGTTATTGCTTACAATTCAGTCTCCTATACAAGGAAGGAAACATAACATATGAGCAGTTGGATGAGGTCCCAGGTGACATGGAGTAGCACATATGCGGATTTACCTGTGTGGTGTCTATAAATGTAAATTATATATAGGAAATATACTGAGGAGCAGCTTTTGCATTAAGGACAGGCACTTCCATTAATAATTAGAGGGGATTGATGTCAGGGTTTCAGCAGGGATATTGGTTATTGATCCAAAATTATTGGGGAGATTTATCAATCATCCTAAAACCCTATTATATGTATGAATCCAGCAGATCATCTACATACAAAAGAGCTGGTTTGTGATTGGTTGGTCTTGATACAAGTGAGCTGGCCTGTGATTGGTCGGTCTGGCTTGGCACCTGCACGGTATGTTTGTCTGTTGTCCTGACAACCAACCACTCAGCTGGAGCGACCGCCAGAGGAGGAGCTATTCTGTGATTTCTGAGCCGTACAAGTGCATTATTGTATTATTTGTTGCGTCTTAGTGTCTGTGTGTGTTGTTTGTTGTTGTGTGTCTGTGTGTCTGTGCTTTTATTTCAGGTAACACCTCACTTTCCGGTTATACCATCCTTTCCGGATCATCCAGTGGTAAGTCCTACTCTAAACTATATTATCCCTCATTAATATCGTCACATATTTCTGTCCAGTTACACATCCAGGGGGAGAATTATCAAAACCTGTTCAGAGGAAAAGTTGTCCAGTTGCCCATAGCAACCAATCAGATCTCTTCTTTCATTTTGGACAGGCCCTTTTTAAAATGAAAGAAGATATCTGATTGGTTGCTATGGGCAACTGGGCAAGTTTTCCTCTGCACAGGTTTTGATAAATCTCCCTCCCAATGTATATTATAGCTGTATATTGCTCCAACTGTAAATATATGTCTGAAATAATAGGTCATGAGACTGGCATGTGATGGGCACTAACTGGTCACAGCCTGGCACATATATCATCTTATTATTATATGAACTGGGCTCTATGGGGGAGATTTATCAAAATATTTGAAAGAAGCGATCCAATGGGTTGCTATGGGCAACTGCACCACTCTTCCTCTACATGTTGGAGAGCACTGCTTTAGGCTGGAAAAAAAATGCCCCCAAAATGCATTTGGGACAAAACTACCGCTGCCAGATGTTAGCTAGGAGTCAATAGGAAAATATGAAATTCCATACCTACATAGTGTTTTAAAGGATAACTCCTGGATGTAACAACTTATCCCCTATCCTAAGGTCGCGGGGGATCTGACAGCTGGATCTCCCGAACGGTGCCCCAGTTCTCAGCATGAATGGGGCGTGTTGACCACCACACAAAGCGGCGGCCGACACGCCCCTTCCGGGCAGCTCTATGGGAGAGCTGGAGCGCTGCTTTCGGCAATCTCCGGCTCTGCCATAGGACTGCATGGAGGGGGCGTGTCAGCCACAGGTTCGTGCTGTGGTCGAAAGGGCTTGTTTCATGCAGGGAGCCGGGGCTCCATGCGGGAGATAACGGAGGGCCCCAGTGGTCAGACCCCAGCGATCTAACACTTTAGATAGGGGATAAGTTGTTACATCCCGGAGTTATCCTTTAATTTTTGGCATTACCTCACCCTTTAGTGGTGTTTTTTTGGGCTCAATGGAAACTTTTCAAAATCACTGCATTCACTAGCTATGTTGTTGTTTTTTTTTTGTTTTTGTTTTTGTTTTTTTCCTTTTCTTAAAAAAATTGTGGTGTTACTCCTCTCATAGTCCTCTTTAGGTGGAAGAAAGGGCATTTTTCAATAGAATTCCTTGAGTCACATGATATAAGAATCAGTGCACCTCTCTCCCCCTTGCCATGTGTTCTATGTACAGTTAATTGTTTACATCAGAATTCTGGACCAGGCTGTAAATTTTGGTTTTGGTAATATTTTTTGTTTGTCAGGGGAGCAGATATATTAATACTATTGATTCTTGGACAGTGTAAAACTTTCAAAATCACCAAATTTATCACAGTAGCTGTATGATATAAATCTGGCACATCTTTAGACTGTCTAATATAAGTTAGTACAGTGGTCCCTCAAGTTACAATATTAATTGGTTCCAGGGCAACCATTGTATGTTGAAACCATTGTATGTTGAGACCATAACTCTATGGAAAGATGGTAATTGGTTCTGAAGCCTCCAAAATTTTATCCAAAAATAGGAAAAAGGGAGGAGTAAACAAAAATAGGTAGATAACTAATATAGATAAAGCAAGTCCTTACATATAAAAGTACGAAAGATCTGCTGGTTGCTGTAAATCACTGTCTATGTAGAGGACAGGAGCTTCTTCAGGGTCCTGTATAGTACACACAATGTCCAAAAAAAGTATCATGGAGTCGCCTTTACCTGGTGTCCAAAGGAGCAGCTAACCCTGGCACAGGTAAAGAGTAGTACAGAACATGTAATACCTCCCTGCACTGTAGAGGGTGCTATCGGACAGGAATTCAGTGCATGCACTTCAGTAACAAGGGTTTTTCCAGTAAAATATCCGTTCTGATTGGTCAGTTCTTCCAGCCATGTTGAGTCTGGATTCAAGTTAAAATGGTCCAGAAAATACTATTGTATGTTGAAACTATTGTATGTTGAGGCCATTGTAAGTTGAGGGATCACTGTATCAGTAGTTTAGTTTTACATACCATTTCTGCATTCTTTTGTTTAGCAATTTGTTTATTAACCACTTAGGGACCAAGGGCGTACAGGTACGCCTTCGCTCCCTGGTACTTAAGGACCAAGGGCGTTCCTGTACGCACGTGGGAATTTCGGTCCCCGCCGCGCACCGGGCGGGGACCGGACCGGGTTGACTACTGATATCTATCAGCAGGCACCCCGTGCAAATGCCCAGGGGGGTCCTGAGATCAACCCCCCCCCCATGTCGGCAATCGCCGCAAATCACTGGTGAATTCATACTGGTCTACGGTGACCCGGTGACCCGGAAAGTAAGGGGAATCGGGGTTGTCCAAGACACCCACGATACTCCTGAAGGGATAGGAGTGAGGTGGCAGGGGGGGCACCCCTCCTATCCCTGCTATTGGTCGTTCAGAAGCAAAGACCAATAGCAGATCGGGGGCAGGGGGGGGGTTAACGTTCGGTTCCCCCATTCTGCCCACCCACAGTGGCCGGGCAGAACGGGGAACCGTCGGTGCACAGTGCCGGAGGTCCACTTACCCATCGGCAGCTGGCGGCGATCAGCGGCAGCGGGCGGGGATTGGTCGTTCAGAAGCGACGACCAGTAGCAGATCGGGGGCGGGGGTTAACGTAGGCTGGGCAGAACGGGGAACCGTCGGGAAACAGCGCCGGAGGTCCACTTACCCATCGGCAGCGGGCGGCGATCAGCAGCAGTGGGCGGGGATCGGTGGCGCCAGAGGACAGCGATGCGGCTCCCTGGATTCTACGGAAGCCGGTGAGTTGCCTAGCAACATCTGGAGGGCTACAGTTTGGAGATCACTGTGCAGCGGTCTCTAAACAGTAGCCCTCTAGATGTTCCAAAACTGCAAATCCCAGTATGCCCAAACAGCAAATAGCTGTCTCGGCATGCTGGGAGTTGTATTTGCGTACCTCCAGCTGTTGCATAACTACATCTCAGTTGTAGTTTTGAAACAGCTGGACTGGCACACTGGTTGGAAAATACTGAGTTAGGCAACAGAACCTAACTGAAGGGTTTCCAACCAGTGTGCCTCCAGCTGTTTCAAAAGTACAACTCCCAGCATGCACGGTCTGTCAGTACATACTGGGAGTTGTAGTTTTGAAACAGCTGGAGGTTTGCCCCTCCATATGAATGTACAGGGTACATTCACACGGGCGAGTTTATAGTGAGTTTCCTGAAGTTTGAGCTGCTGCAAATTTTTTGCCGCAGCGCAAACTCCTAGCTGGAAACTCACCATAAACCCGCCCGTGTGAATGTACCCTAAAAACATTACACTACAATACACTAACACCTAATTAAGGCTAAAACACTACATATACACCCCCTTACACTGTCCCCCCAGTTTAGCAACCGCTCGAGGCACCCTGTTTGGGAATCACTGGCATAGAATACCCCTATGTCCACCCCTATGCAATCCCTAATTTAGTCCTCAAATGCACATGGCACTCTCTCATTTCGGAGCCCTGTCGTATTTAAAGGAAAGGAAGTTTAGGGCCACATATTTGTGGGGTATTTCCATGACTCCATTTTGGAAACTACACCCCTAACGGAATGTAACAAGGGGTATAGTGAGCCTTAACACCCCACAGGTGTTTGAAGAAATTTAATTAAAGTTGGATGGGAAAATGAAAAATAAATTGTGTTACCCTAAATTTTTCATTTTCACAAGGGAAAATAGAAAAAAAAGCCCCCCAAAATTTGTAACCCCATTTCTTCTGAGTAAGAACATACCCCATATGTGGATGTAAAATGCTCTGCGGGCGAACTACAATGCTCAGAAGAGAAGGAGCGCCATTGGGCTTTTGGAGAGAAAATTTGTCCGGAATTGAAGGCCACGTGTGTTTACAAAGCCCCCATAGTGCCAGAACAATGGACCCCCCCACATGTGACCCATTTTGGAAACTACGCCGCTCATGTAATGTAATAAGTGGTACAGTGTGCATTTACACCCCACAGGTGTCTGACAGATTTTTGGAACAGTGGCCTGTGAAAATGAAAAATGAAATTTTTAAATTGCATAGCCTACTGTTCCAAAGATCTGTCAAACGCTAGTGGGGAGTAAATACTCACTGCACCCCTTATTAAATTCTGTGAGGGATGTAGTTTCCAAAATGGGGTCACATGAGGGGGGTCCCGCTGTTCTGGCACCACGGGGGGGCTTTGTAAACGCACATGGCCCCTGACTTCCATTCCAAACAAATTCTCTCTCTAAAAGCTCAATGGCGCTCCTCCTCTTCTGAGCATTGTAGTGCGCCAGCAAAGCACTTGATGTCCACACATGGGGTATTTCCATACTCAGAAGAAATGGGGTTACAAATTTTAGGGGTAATTTTCTCCTATCACCCCTTGCAAAAATTAAAAATTTACACGTCCAACTTTAACAAAAAGTCGTCAAACACCTGTGAGGTGTTGAGGCTCACTGTACCCCTTGTTACATTCCTTGAGGGGTGTAGTTTCCAAAATAGTATGCCATGTTATTTTTTTGCTGTTCTGGCACAATAGGAGCTTCCTAAATGGGACATGCCCCCCAAAAACCATTTCAGCAAAATTTGCTTTCCAAAAGCCAAACGTGACTCCTTCTCTTCTGAGCATTGTAGTTCACCCTCAGAGCATTTTACGTCCTAACATGGGGTATTTCCATACTCAGAAGAGAGGGGGTTACAAATTTTGGGGGGCATTTTCTCCCATTACGCTTTGTAAAAATGGTAAATTTGGGAAAAAAATTTGCACTTTAGTGAAAAATATAATTATTTTCATTTACACATCCGAATTTAATGAAAAGCCGTCAAACACCTGTGGGGTGTTAAGGCTCACTGGATCCCTTTATACGTGTCTTGAGTGGTGTAGTTTCCAAAATGGTATGCCACATGGGGCGTTTTCTGCTTTCTGGTACCATAGGGGCTTCCTAAATGTGACATGACCCCAAAAAAACATTTCAGCAAAATTCACTCTCCAAAATCCCATTGTTGTTCCTTTCCTTCTGAGCCCTCTACTGCGCCTGCCGAACACTTGACATACACATATGAGGTATTTCCTTACTCAAGAGAAATTGGGTTACACATTTTAGGAAGATTTCTCTCCTTTTACCCCTTGTAAAAATTCAAAAACTGGGTCTACAAGAACATGCCAGTGTAAAAAATATAGATTTAGAATTTTCTCCTTCAATTTGCTGCTATTCCTGTGAAACACCTAAAGGGTTAACACACTTACTGAATTTCACTTTGAATACTTTGAGGGGTGCAGTTTTTATAATGGGGTCATTTGTGGGGTATTTCTAATATTAAGGCCCTTCAAAATCAACTTCAAATCTGAACTGGTCCCTGAAAAATTCCAATTTAGAAAATTTTGTGAAAAATTGGAAAATTGCTGCTGAACTTTGAAGCCCTCTGATGTCTTCCAAAAGTAAAAACATTTCAACTTTATGATGCCAACATAAAGTAGACATATTGTATAGGTGAATCAATATATAATTTATTTGGAATGTCTATTTTCCTTACAAGCAGAGAGCTTCAAAGTTAGAAAAATGCTAAATTTTCAATTTTTGCATCAAATTTTGGAAATTTTTCACCAAGAAATTATGCAAGTATCGAAAAAATTTACCACTAACATAAAGTATATTTTGTCAGGAAAAAAACAGTCTTGGAATCAGAATGAAAAGTAAAAGCATCCCAGAGTTATTAATGCTTAAAGTGACAGTGGTCAGATGTTCAAAAAACGCTCTGGTGCTTAAGGTGAAAATTGGCTTGGTCCCTAAGGGGTTAAAATGCAAAAAAAAAAAAAAAAATTTCCATAGTGTATCTACCCCATGTGAACATACCCTATCAGGACAGGTATAAGAGCTTTGTCCTGTAATAAGCCAAGCAACCCAGTGATCACATGATTGGGAGAGATATTCAGCCATTGGAAGTAACAATGAAGGTTCCCAGGGGTGGACATGTTTCATGTGCAGACTATTGTATAGGGGTCAAGTAGTAAAAGGATCCACTGCCACCTTATAGGCAGCTTCCTACTGCCCATTAGATTGCATGTAATAATACATCTCATAGCTTACAGATACTGTTGGGTTGTTAGAGGAACATGAGGGGGAGCTCTATGAAAGGCCGACATGCTGTTCTTATGCAGGTGACCTCTGCTTTCTGTGTCCAACCCTGAAGGTTCCTATTGATGACAACAAGAAACAGAAATCAACAAAACACTGGTGCAGAAAATACATAGAAAAATCCTCATATTTTTTTATCATACAAATAGTAATGTGGTAAATATATAAAGAATAATTGTATATGTCAATCACTAATCAATCAGGTTATATGAATATTGTGCAGGAATATGTCTTTACTGTTTACAGAACGAGTCAATAAGCTGACCTCTGTCTCTTTTTTTGGAGATGGAGCGCCACACTTTTGAAAGGACACCCCACTATGACTACACGGATGACGAGGTAAATCTCATGTTTGTGTTGACTTTCATTAATCCTATAGTTGTGAATAATAATTGCTCTGTTAAAGTGAATCTTCTCCTGAATCATCTCCATACAAGGTGTAGAATCTGCAGATCTTTGCATTTAGGTGCTAGAGGGATAAGATTACCCATACATTTAGTTTTGATGATCGCCTGTGTTACCAGCTGAAGAGTCAAACAGTTGGTGCTAAGTTTCAGCAGCATCTCCTCCCTCCTCTGTTTTGTCGGATTAAGGAACTGAGTAGTGACGTGGGCTGTCAATCATGCCGAGGGGACATTACTGCACCCAGAGCGGCGAGACTAGATAAGTATAGCTCCCGTCTAGGGGGCTACTTACAGGGCTGCTGGGGGGGGGGGGGGGGGGGGACTTACAAACTGCAAATCCTCCCCATCCCTGTGGACAGAAATGTCCTCCGGGGATGGTGCAGATGAAGATATTACTACACTGCTCAAAAAAATAAAGGGAACACTTAAATAACACAATTGCACTCCAAGTCAATAACATTTCTGTGAAATCACACTGTCCACTCAGGAAGAACACTGATTGACAATCAATTTCACATGCTGTTGTGCAAATGGAACAGACAACAGGTGGAAATTATAGGCAATTAACAAAACACCCCCAATAAAGGAGCGGTTCTGCAGGTGGTGACCACAGACCACTTCTCAGTTCCTATGCTTCCTGGCTGATGTTTTGGTCACTTTTGAATGCTGGCGGTGCTTTCCTTCTATTGGTAGCATGAGACTGAGTCTACAACCCACACAAGTGGCTCAGGTAGTTCAGCTCTTCCAGGATGGCACATCAATGTGAGCTGTGGCAAGAAGGTTTGCTGTGTCTGTCAGCGTAGTGTCCAGAGCATGGAGGCGCTACCAGGAGACAGGCCAGTACATCAAGAGACATGGAGTAGGAGGGCAACAACCCAGCAGCAGGACCGGTACCTCGGCCTTTGTGCAAGGAGGAGCAGGAGGAAAACTGCCAGAGCCCTGTAAAACGACCTCCAGCAGGCCACAAATGTGCATGTGTTTACTCAAACGGTCAGAAACAGACTCCATGAGGGTGGTATTAGGGCCCGACGTCCACAGGTGGGGGTTGTGCTTACCAGAAAATACCAAGATTGGCAAATGCGCCACTGTTGCCCTGTGCTCTTCACGGATTAAAGCAGGTTCACACTTAGCACATGTGACAGACTGCTTTCTAAAAAAAAAAAAAAAAAAATGTGGCTGTGACAGGGGGAAAATAGCCTAAAAGGCCATACGAACCCAGCCTTGGTCCCCCGCAGCTCCTGTGTGTCTCCTGGTCCCCTGATCTTCTCTTTTCTTCCTGCCTTTGAGACAGGCAATTAGTCCAGGACTTGCTCGCTCAGCCAATAACTGGCTGTCAGAGGACACTACTGTGAAGAAGAAAGATCGGGGGACCTAACCGGGGCGAAACAAAGCTGGGGTGGACCAACAGGGCATTGGGCTAGATATATATCTATATATTTTTTTTTTCCTGCCCCAGCAGCATATGATTCATTTTTTTTTTTTTTTTTTTTTAGAAAACATTGGAATACCCCTTTAATATTTAAAGGGGAACTCCGGTGGAAAAATTATGTTTTCAAATCAATTGATGCTATAAAGTTAAACAGTTTTGTAAATTACTTCTATTTTTAAATCTTAACCCTTCTAGTACTTATCAGCTGCTGTATACTACAGATATACTACAGAGAAATTTGTGAAATTCTTCACAGTCTGACAAGTCCAGTCTGTCCATGTTAGGGACTGTCCAGAGCTGGAGAGGTTTTCTATGGGATTATGCTTCTAATCTGGACAGTTCCTGACATGGACAGTTGTGTCAACAGAGAGCACTGTGGTCAGACTGGAAATAACTACACAAACTTCTCTGTAGTATATCTGTAGTATACAGCAGCTGATAAGTACTAGAAGGATTACAAATCTGTTAAACTTTCTGGCACCAGTTGATTTGAAAACATTTGTTTTCCACTCTTTAAAGGTCTAACACATTGATAGGCTGCGCTCTTTCACTTTAATGGAACTGCCCTGCATTATCATTCACAGCTGCCTATATGGACAACCTGCTAATCCTGTAGACATAATGAAGAAGATGAGAAAGATGACCAGTTGCCCATTGCAACCAATTAGATTGCTTCTTCAATTTTTGAACAGGCCTCTGAAAAATAAAAGAAGCACTCTGATTGGTTGTAAGGGCAACTGGTAAACTTTTCCTAGACATAGGTTTTGATAACATTTCCCCCATGGTGTTCAGGGAGCATCCCAACCATCAAATATTGGTGGCCTTTCCTAAAGACAGGCCATCGACATTTACCTCTTAGTGGAGAGTAATAACACTACAGGTTATGGATACTAGATTCAAAAGGACAGAACGTTGGTTCAGGGATTTATTCTGATGCCATATTTGGAATCAGGAAGGAACATTTCCACTTGGTATTGGGCAATTGGCATGAGCCTTATAAGGTTTTTTTTTGCCTTCCTCTGGATCAACACAGTAGTGACACAATAGGCATATAGGTTGAACTTGATTAACTTTTTTAAAAAAATCTTTTTTCAATTGTGGGGAAGATTTATTAAACCTGTGCAGAGGAAACATTTACCAGTTTCCCATAGCAACAAATCAGGTTGCTCCTTTCATTTTTAAAAAAGCCTCTGAAAAAGAAAAAAAAGAAATCTAATTGGTTGCTATGGGCAACTGGTCAACTTTTCCTCTGCACAGATTTTGACACATCTCCTCCTTTCTAAGTATCTGTCCCCCAAAATAGAGCCTAAAATCCTGAATCCTGGATGTTTGGTGCCATCTTTTCAAAAAGGCAATGTTGAAATCTATGTTGATATTTATTTCTTTATTTTTCTTAGTACCTAATATGATAGATTTACCAAGACCAGCAATTCATAACAGATGTAAAGTAAACTATCTACAGCCAACCCATACACAATGTATAGAGAGGCAGAGCACATACATGACTGCCTTTCCATGCTCGATATCACAGGTGGTCCCAACAATGAGACCCCTGCAATCATACTGCATACTTATCCCCCATTCTGGGAATAGGGTATACATCTTAACCTCTTAAGGACGCAGGGCGTATGGATACGCCCTGCATTCCGAGTCCTTAAGGACGCAGGGCGTATCCATACGCCCGTGGGAATTTCGGTCCCCACCGTTAGCCGGTTGGGGACCGGAGCCGGATGCCTGCTGAAATCTGCCCGCCCCTGGTTGTCAAGGGGCTCTGGAAAGAAGATGGAGGCCGTACCTGCAGGAGAAGATGCCTGGGGACCTGGGATCTTCGCTTGAGCCTGCAGGATCCTGATCAGGTAGGGAATCCACAGTGGGGGGGGTGGAATTGAAAGTGAAAGTAAATCGATCTTTACTGTGGCAACCACTAGGGGGGCCAAACTGCAACTCCCAGCATGCCCAGAGAGCCAAAGGCTGTCTGGGCATGCTGGGAGTTGTAGTTTTGCAACATCTGGAGGGTCACAGTTTGGAGACCACTGTTACAGTGGTACCCAAACAGTAGCCCTCCAGATGTTGCCAAACTACAACTCTCAGCATGCCTCGACTGCCCAGGCATGCTGGGAGTTGTAGTTCTGTAACATCTGTCCCTTCAGATTTAGTAATTTTCATGACATTTTTGAAAATTGCTGCTCTACTTTGAAGCCCTCTAATTTTTTCAAAAAGCAAAAATATGTCCATTTTATGATGCCAACATAAAGTGGACATATTGTGTTTGTGAAGAAAAATAAAATGTATCTGGAATATCCATTTTCCTTACAATTAGAGAGCTTCAAAGTTAGAAAAATGCAAAATTTTCTAAATTTTCATGAAATTTTGGGATTTTTCACCAAAAAAGGATGCAAGTAACGCCGAAAATTTACCCCCAAAATAAAGTAGAATATGTCACGAAAAAACAATCTAGGAATCAGAATATTCGGTAAAAGCGTTTTCGTGTTATTAATTTGTAAAGTGACGGTGGTCAGAATTGCGAAAAAGGGCTCAGTCCTTAAGGTGAAAAAGGGCTGCGTCCTTAAGGGGTTAATAATGGGACAAACCCTTTAGGGTCTATTCACACAGCAGAATTTCCACACCAATTCCGCTTCCTTGGGTGGTTTCTGGCTTGTGGATTTTATGCGGAATTTGTGCTTAATCTGTGCAGAAATTCAGAAGTGTTAATGGGAGAGAGGAATCCCATAGAAGTCTATTGGGCTTTCATTTGAGGCAGAATTCCACAAGCGCAAATTCTGCTGTGTGAATAGACCCTTAGGCTATAATTCCACTTGGGATTTTGTGCAAAATTGCCCCCATTCTGTCGCACAGAGTTTTTTGCCTTGAAAAAGCGCTGCAGCCAGATTTCAATAAGGAACTGCAAAATGCTAGGTCCACTTGCCATTTTTGAGTTTGGCATTTTATAAATCTTTTTGGCTCAGTGGGTGATTTTCAAAAACGACCTCATGTTGAAAACATGGCGTTTTTCGAGCAAATCTGATTTATCTGCGAAGGCACGGATGCTGACCGCTGTGATTGGCCATACAGTACCGGCCAATCACCGGCAAACATGAATAAGTTATGTGAAGTTCTGTTCACATCACTGGCCGGAGTACGGTACAGTGCAGGGATGTGGAGCGGTGTTGCGTGTCACCTGCTTCTCATGACTAGAAATTATGATCACAATGGGTCTCAGGAGTGAGACCCGCTGTGATCTGTCACTTAGTGCAGGTACTACTGCTCCCAACATTGAACAGACTCTGTAGTACCACAATAATCACGCACATATAGTTGATATCGGATTTTACACTGTATTTATTAAAAATATCATTATTAAAATACATCAAAAACATTATTAATAAAAAGTTTTAGAAAATTAAGATAAAAATATATATTATTTTTACAATTACATGGACCCTTTATCCATTTGGACTATTGCCGGCTACATTTTCACGTCCCTGACCGCTCACATCAATCATTACCTGATTGAAAATGTAAAAAACTTTTTGTCATAAAAAAGAAATACTTAATTCCCTACAAATTTTCCCATCCCTACTTCTTCATTTTAAATTTTTTTTCTCTTGTACCAAACTAAATTTGTTAAAATACACCCACAAGGAATCTGCCAAAAGGTAAAAACACCTGAAAAAACACCTGAAAAAAATCAGTGGCAGTTTTTCATGCATTTTTTCTGGTGTTTTTTTAGCCTAAAAAAGACACCAGTACAAAGCTTTAGTGTAATTCTAGCCTTAGGCTTCGTCCTATAGATTATTACTTAGATAAGATACAAATAAAGACATTTGATAGGGGAAATGAGTAAAACAAGATCATTTTATTTCATCATAATGTATAGATATAATACATTACGCCATAATATGTTTAATGAGCTGAATAAAACTAAGTTTAATCTGTTCTGTTCTAGGTCTTTGAGATGAACAGAAGGGCCATAGACATTATCACAGCGTTCCAGGAAGAAGTAAGTGACATTGGAGATAATCAAATTTGTTATATAAAAGTATACATATAAAGTTTAGTAGGCATTCAGGGGATTCATCAATTGTGATATTTTTGTTGATTTGTGAAAAAGGCAAATAATTGCACAATTTGTGCACTAACTGCAGATGTGTGATTATTTGCTGTTTAAGACGGTACTTGCTAAAGGGGTGTGACCTATTGAAAAGGGGTGTGGTTGCTCACCGTTTACACTGCCAGCCTAAACTGCTGCTAAGATCTCCCCTTGCTCAGAGCTGGCGGAGATATCATCATGGGTGCACAGGTTTACTGGACTTATATAGAGGTGTCTGCTTCTTCATAAATCCAGGGAGCCTGTGCGCTGGCAGGGAAGCCTGTGCGCTGGCAGGGAAGCCTGTGTGCTGACAGGGGAGCCCATACGCTGACAGGGGTGCCTGTGCACTGGCAGGGAAGCCCGTACGCTGACAGGAGAGCCCGTACGCTGACAGGAGAACCCGTACGCTGACAGGGGAGCCTGTGCGCTGGTGGGGGGAGCCCGTACGCTGGCAGGGGAGCCCGTGCGCTGACAGGGGAGCCTGTGCGCTGGCAGGGAAGCCCGTACGCTGACAGGAGAGCCCGTACGCTGACAGGGGAGCCTGTGCGCTGGTGGGGGGAGCCCGTACGCTGGCAGGGGAGCCTGTATGCTGATGAGGCTTCATAAATGCCCCCTAGATTATGTTATGGCAGATTTTACCAGTTTTGATGAATGTGTCAGTAATCTTATGTCTATGTAGCTAACCCTAATAGACCCCAAATATCTGTGCACACAGTATAAATGACCTGCACCATTGTTTCCATCGATGAAACTGGCACCAGAGGTTCCTCTTTCCTAGGATATATCAAGCTTATTTACCCAGC
This sequence comes from Hyla sarda, assembly GCF_029499605.1. Classification (NCBI taxonomy): domain Eukaryota; kingdom Metazoa; phylum Chordata; class Amphibia; order Anura; family Hylidae; genus Hyla; species Hyla sarda. The sequence goes on along the minus strand of NW_026607963.1, from coordinate 20,428 downwards.
CCAAAGAACTGTCCAGAGTAGAAGAACCTTCATTCCTCATACCCCATGGTGCCATAAGGAATTTTAGGAACTCATACAGCCACAGCGTCTGTCCCTCCCTCCTCCCTTCCAAAAGCAATAGTCCAAAAAACTACTTTTTTAACCTCTTAAGGACCCTTGATATACGCGTATGTCATGACACCCTGGTACTTAAGGACCAGGACCCATGACGTATGCGTACGTCATGGAGTATTCCGGTCCCCGCAGCGCGCCGGGCGGGGATCGGACCGGGATGCCTGCTGAAATCCTTCAGAACCCCCCCATGTCGGCGAACGCGGCAAATCGCAAGTGAATTCACACTTGCGATTTGTGCAATTACGGGTCTATGGTGACCCGGAATATAAGGGGGATTGCGATCCCCCTGAAGGGATAGGAGTGAGGTGGCAGGGGTGCCACCCCTCCTATCCCTGCTATTGGTCGTATAGACGCGACGACCAATAGCAGATCGGGGGCGGGGGGGGGGGTTACTTTCGGTTTCCCCGTTCTGCCCACCCACAATAGGCGGGGCAGGACGGAGAAACAGACAGGGACCGGCGCCGAAGGTCACTTACCGATCTGCGGAGGCTGCGGGCGACGGTGATCGGTGGGCAACGATGTTGTGCGGCTGGCTCCCTGGATCCTAGGGAAGCCGATGAGTTGCCTAGCAACATCTGGAGGGCTACAGTTTGAGACCACTATACAGTGGTCTCAAAACTGTAGCCCTACAGATGTTACAAAACTACAGTTTTGGAGTTGTAGTTTTGCAACAGCTGGAGACACACTGGTTTGAAAATACTGAGTTAGGTAACAGAACCTAACTGAAGGTTTTCCAACCAGAGTGTCTCCAGCTGTTGCAAACGTACAACTCACAGCATGCACGGTCTGTCAGTACATGCTGGGAGTTGTAATTTTGAAAAAGCTGGAGGTTTGACCCCCCCCATGTGAATGTACAGGGTACATTCACACGGGCAGGTTTACAGTAAGTTTCCTGCTTGAAGTTTGAGCTGCAGAGCAAACTCCTAGCTGGAAACTCACCGTAACCCGCCAGTGCGAATGCACCCTAAAAACACTACACTACACTAACACATAATGAAGGGTAAAACACAACATATACACCCCCTTACACTGTTCCCCCCCCCCCCAATAAAAATGAAAAACGTATTGTATGACAGTGTTTCCAAAACGGAGCCTCCAGCTGTTGCAAAACAACAACTCCCAGCATTTCCGGACAGCCACTGACTGTCCAGGCATGCTGGGAGTTTAGCAACAGCTGGAGGCACCCTTTTTGGGAATCACTGGTGTAGAATACCCCTATGTCCACCCCTATGCAATCCCTAATTTAGTCCTCAAATGCGCATGGAGCTCTCTCATTGCAGAGCCCTGTCGTATTTCAAGGTATCAGTTTAGGGTCACATATGGGGTATTTCCATGCAGCTAAAGCAGGACGAAATTGCTTTCTGACATCAAGTTAGACTACATTCACACCACTATTTTTATCATACGTTTGCCAGATCACCTGTAGAAATTTCAAAGTTGGCCACTGCCGTATCCCCGCCAGACCCACGCCACATCTCATTCTCATTTTTGAGACTGGAGTCAGATAGTGACTTTGGTCGGCTCATTTTTGCACCGCATCAGTTTTATTGCCGGACTTAAACCGCAACATTCCATGGTTTTTCCGTCCAGCAACAAAACCAGATTTTGTTGTGAAAAATGATCTGACCAGAGTCACTATCTAACTCCAGTTGGCTCATGCAAATCAATGAGACAGGTCTGTCGAGGATACAGCAGCGGACGGTTTTGAAATTTCCGGCGATCCGGCGACTGTATGAAGAAATCGTGGTGTGAATGTTCCCTCTGTGATCATTTTTCCAGAAGGGGCGATTTCCCCATGGACACCCATGCTTGCACTATAGATCTACAATAAAGCTGTGAATTATAATACACAGAAGAAAGTGCTGAACTTTTCCCAAAGGAATCCTACAAATATTTACAGGCATATTTAAAGTTGTGAATAAACCGGGCTATTCACAAAACGTAAATCCTCAATTCCAGCCACCAGCCAATTGCATAAGGTCTAAAATACATAGAGCATATAATAACACTGCCAGTGAAGAGACGTAGTAATAAAAGGGGAGACCAAATTTAGGGAATACACTTGCTTTAAAAGATGTGTCTTTAGGGCATGTTTGAAACTGAGGAAGATGGGTATAAGCCTGATGGTCCGAGGTATTGCATTACAGAGAACTGGTGCAGCACAAGCAAAGTCTTGGAGGTGGAATTGAGGGGTTCAGATTAAAGAAGATGTTAACTTTAGATCATTTCACTACTTATTAGCTGCTGAATATTACAGAGGAAATTCTTTTCTTTTTGGAACACAGTGCTCTCTGCTGACATCATGTCCACAGTGCTCTCTGTTGACATTTCTGTCCATTTTAGGAACTGTCCAGAGCAGCATATGTTTTCTATGGGGATTTTCTCCTACTCTGGACAGTTTTTAAAATGGACAGAGGTGTCAGCAGAGAGCACTGTGGTCATGACGTTAGCAGAGAGCTCTATGTAAGAAAATAATTTCCTCTGTAGTATTCAGCAGCTAATAAGTACTGGAAGGATTAAGATTTTTTTTAATAGAAGTAATTTACAAATCTGTTTAACTTTCTGGCACCAGTTGATTAAAAAAAAAAAGTTTTCCACCGGAGTATCCCTTTAAGATCACATAACAGCTGTAGAGAAAGATGAATCTGGCAGTGGCATTTAGGATGGACTGGAGAGGGAGAGTTTAGAGAAGGGAAGGCCTATTAGTAAAGAGTTTCAGTAGTCCAGGTGGGAATGAATTAAAGCATCCACAATAGTTTTGGTTGTTTCAGCAGTAAATGAGGGGTGCGTGGAAGACAGATCTGAGTCTACCATAACTTCAAGACAGCGGGTTTACTGTCCAGGAGTAATGGTTGTACCACTCACCGAGATGGAGATGTCAGGTTTAGGTAGATTAAATGGAGGAAATACAAGAAGTTCTGTAATAGAAAGATTTCTTTTCAGGAATAGGGAGGACACAATGTTAGAGACAGCAAAGAGAAAGTTGCTGGTGTTCTGTAGGAGTGCGGGGGTGATGATACGGGAAGAGGTAGAGAGCTGTATGTCATCAGCGGAGAGATGGTACTGGAGTTCAAATCTACTGAGGAGAAGGCCCAGGAAGGGTCCCTGAACCCCAACAACAAGAGCAGCAGGGAAATAGCTAGAGATAGGGATTGATACACCGAAGGAGCGTTCACGGAGGTAGGAAACAAAAACCAGGAGAGAGAGGAATCTTTAAGAACAATGGAGTGGAGTATAGCAAGAAGTAATTGGTGATCTACAGTGTCAAATGCTGCATAGAGATCAAGAAGAATCAGTAGAGAGAATTGCTATTAGATTTAACCATAAGACATAATTAGTGACTTCGGTTAAGCCAGTTTCTGTGGAGAATGGGGAATGTAATCCAGACAGTAAGGGGTCAAGGAGAGAGTTCCTGGAGACATAATGGATTAGGTGGGAATAGACCAAGCATTCCAGGAGTTTGGAGATGAAGTGGAGAGACAGGTCAATAGTTAGCTGCACAGGATCCAGAGATGTTTTCTTCAGAAATGGGGTTATGACAGAATGTTTGAAGGAGGAATGAAAGATTTTAGTTATGTGATTGGTGATGGCAGGGGAGAGAATGCGGTAACACGGTGAGAGGATGTACCTGTATATACTTTCATGTACTGATTCATAGCACTATATACATGTATATAGCATCATGTACCTGTATATTACATCACCTACCTGTATATACCACCATTGAACTTTATATTTCATCACCTACCAGTACAAACCACCATGTAGATAGCAGCGTATGCCTGTGCAGCTGGCTTTTTTGGGGGTAGGGGTGTGCTGATACAGGACTTCACCAGGGGCACAATGGACACTATAGTGCCCCACACAGTAGTTAGATCTCAGTATAGTGTCCCTCACAGAAGATTGTAGGGATGTACTGATATTGGTATCAGTCAGGATATAGGTATGAACTTCGTATACTCGTGCAAATGTCCCTGCTAACATATGATGTAGATATAAGAAAGGCTTTCTTCACAACGGTCACATGGGTTCAGTTTTAAAGACATGATGAATATGAAGGATTTGTTATAATCTAGTTTCTAAAAGATCTTCTAAATAGAATTACACAGAATGCTGCAGTATTCTAGAAGACAGAGACTACGTGCGCTCTTTTCTTATAGATATTTTCTTTATTAATAGATAAGCCCTTCAATACATAAGTATGTTCTGAATACCTACATTAGATTGAAGTAACAATAACTTATTTCTGTTTTATTTTTCATGTGGACAGAACAGAGAACAGGAACTAAGGATCACCCAATACTATGTAAGTGATATAACAAATAACCATATTAGCTCCTTATAGACAGAGGCAATTTTCATTTTTTTGCAGTTTCAGTTTTTCCTCCTCTCTTCTTATAGTCATAAAAATGTTTCATAAAATATGCTGGGAAACAAAAAATTTATTTTAAGGTGAAAACGAACACAAATTTATTTTTTTTTTTTATCTGAGTTGGGGGTGCTATTTTTTATACATTGTTTATTATGCTCGTTAACTGACATGTTATGTTGATGCTTTTAAAATGTACACATATGCTTAAAGAGGTAATCCAGGGAAGTATATATATATATATATATATATATATATACATATATATATATATATATATATATATATATATATATATATAGTCCAACAGGAAGCATGAAGCGGCACTCCAGCGATTTCAAGATAAGAAAAAGTTACTTTATTCACCCATAGTGCTACATTTCGACCCTCTCAATGGAGTCTTTATCAAGCATGCTTGAAATCGCTGGAGTGCCGCTTCATGCTTCCTGTTGGACTATTTTTGTTTGATGCACCTTTGGTCAACGTTGGAGCTGGCTGAGCACCCACAGATCTATTATATAGGGCTAGAAGCCCCTTCATGGTGCTCCTTAACTACTATTTTCAATTTTATATAATATATATATTTATGAAAAGAGCACAAACCAAAGCAACCACACTACCTGGATATGTTCCCTGTAAACTATCCTGCCTGATATGCATTGTCTTCTCTGGCTTCTTGAAATTCTTTGCCATCTTTCCCTCGCCTTGCCTACATCTCCCAGCAATCATTGCAGCACTGCTCTGTCAGCTGGCTCCCTTCTGCAGTGAGCAGCAGAGAGAGGTTCAGTGTCTGATTGGCTGAGGCTTCACACACCTCACAGTTCTTAGCACTAAAGAGAGCATGACCATCAGTGCAGGGTAGAAACCACATGGTCTGTGTCTCACAGGAAGGTGGGGGTTGCTTTCAGATAGTTATTAGGACAGAGACAGAGTGGATGGCTGGATGATGTCATTCCCTCACTTTATGCACATAAGTAACAACTAAAGAGGGGAGACTGCTCTATATAGCTAATGAATGATATTTAGACAATTAAATACGTTGATGAGAGGAAAAGATGGGCTATAGGTTTAGTTTCCCAGAGTACCCCTTTTTACACCTGTGGAATCATTTTAGGGCTCTTTTTTTCTGTATAAGTCATTCCCCATGCAGGATTAATAAGGTTAAGTTTTATGAGTTAGGATAATTATACATGCAGTTATTCCAAATATGCAAACAACATTTTTTTTTCTTTACTTTTTTGTATGGGGAGGGTTAATTTATATTTGTAAAAACAGATTTCTTTTTCTTTACACGTTAACAGCCAATTACTGTTGGGGCTTGCTGGAAGATGTGGTTTTGCAACTTTTGTAGGTCTAGAGTTTGGTGACCAATGCCCAAGGGGACTTGTATGAGCAATGGTTAGATGACTTATACAGATTTATGCAGGACATATGTCCTTTATTGATCTAAGTGATTTACATACATCCCACTCCATACATCCTACAACACGCGCTCAGAGATAAGAGACGGACTGCAGTTCTGGAGATCGTGGAGGTCCCAGCAGTCAGACCCTCCTCAATTATACTCTTACCTTCAACCTGTGGATATGGATTAAGACATTTTTACTGCATCCTTGAGGACTGATTTTTTATTTTCTCTGTAATTAATTGTTTTGCATTGTAGTATAAGCCCTCTGTGGTTATGCACAACATCAGAAACCTTGGTTACTAGTTTATTTTGTTAAAGTGAGCTACACATATCTTTCTTCTTGTTCATTGTTTCATAAACCTTGTTGTTATCATTCATGAGTCAACCTAAAAGAAGTATTTCCTAGAGAAAAGTGATATTTGCCCAAAATTGCCTACAAATAAAGACACCATCGTTGGACCTCTGTTGTCTCATTATGTCAAAGTCTTGGCTTTGGATCCCCTGATACTGTTCTAGTCGAGAGCAACCCTTTCTGACGGAGGATATTACAACAATCATGGAAGGCTGGATGAGGCAAATCATACAGATTATCTGATTTACTTATGTGTGAAGGAAGAAGAGGAGAAGAAGGAGAAGGAAAACAAAGAAGAGGAAGAGGAAAAAGAGGAGGATGAAGGGGAGGAAAAAGAAGAGGAAGAGAAGGAGAAAAAGAAGAAATATGAAGAGGAGAAGGAGAACGAAGATGAGAAGCAGGATGAAGGGGACAATGAAGAAAAAAAAGAAGAGAAGGAGGAAGAGAATGACAGAAAGGAGAAAGAACAAGTGGAGAAGAATGAAGGGCAGAATGAAGCAGAGGAAGAGGTAAAGAAGGAGAAAGATGAAAAGGTAATAGAAGAAGAAGAAGAAGAAGAGCTAACTTGCTGCACGTGGTTTTGTACACCAACTAGAGCCTTCATCAGCAGCGTAACAAACTTTTTCTTTACCAAATGTGGAGGACTCCCTTAACATCAAGTGGAGTCTGGAGGAGGCGCTGTTAAAGAGATTATCAATAGGTATTACCTTTCTTCCCTTCCCAGCAGCTCACTTCTGATTTGGTCTCTACTCTTCCTAATACCTTCTGGTATGAAAAGGTAGATCTTAGATGGCAGAGCAGGTACTATGCTGAAGCCTTTACATGCAGGTGAAACCAGTGGCAGCAAATGTATGCAACATTGTGTGTACATTGGCTACCATATGGAGGCATGGTTTTGCCCACATGTGGTGACCACAACAAAGTACTTGACCCACCATCTCATTCCCCCCCTTTTATTCCAGGTGATAAGTCAACAGGGAAAGAGACCAAGCTTGAAGTGAGCCACTGGGAACCAGGGAAAGATAATGCCATTTTAGATGCTGAGATAACCCCTTTAACATGTAGAGGCAAATGAGGCGCCATTACTATCAGGAGGGTTCATTTGCCTCATATGGGGTAGGAGGAGACCCCCTTTAAGTTCAAAGATTGGAGGACAAGACTCCCTTAAGACCACTGGAGTCTGGAGGAGGCGCTGTTAAAGAGGTTATCAAGACAGCTGAAAAGGTATGACCTTCCTTCGCTTCCCAGCCACTGGAGAGAGGGAAAAGTTTATGCCATTTTAGCTCCTTTGATAACCCCTTTAACATAAAGAGGCAAATGAGGCGCCTATAACATCAGGAGGATTCATTTGCCTCATAAGGGGTAGGAGGAGACCCCCTTTAAGATCAAAGACTGGAGGACAAGACTCCCTTAAGACCACTGGAGTCTGGAGGAGGCGCTGTTAAAGAGGTTATCAAGACAGCTGAAAAAGTATGACCTTACCTCGCTTCCCAGCAGCTCACTTCTGCTTTGGTCTTGACTCATCCTGATACCTTCTGGTATGAAAATGGAAGGCCGAGATGGGGGAGCAGGTAGCATGTTGCAGTCGTCACATGCAGGCGAAATCAGTGGCGGCAAATGTATGCAACATCGGAGGCCTGGTTTCACCCACATGTGGTGACCACAACACATTACCTGACCCCTTATTTCAGCCACCCCCTTTATTCCAGGTGAGAAGGTATAGGGATGAGATGAGAGCTATGTGGAAAAGAACCACTGGAGGTAGGGGAAAGTTTATGCCATTTTAGCTCCTCTGATAACCCCTTAAACATATAGAGGCAAATGAGGCGCATTTAACATCAGGAGGATTCATTTGCCTCATAAGGGGTAGGAGGAGACCCCCTTTAAGATCAAAGACTGGAGGACAAGACTCCCTTAAGACCACTGGAGTCTGGAGGAGGCGCTGTTAAAGAGGTTATCAAGAAATCTGAAAAGGTATGACCTTACCTTGCTTTCCCAGCAGCTCACTTCTGGATTGGTCTCGACTCGTCCGGATACCTTCTGGTATGAAAATGGAGGGCCGAGATGGGGGAGCAGGTAGCATGTTGCAGTCGTCACATGCAGGCGAAATCAGTGGCGGCAAATGTATGCAACATCGGAGGCCTGGTTTCACCCACATGTGGTGACCATAACACATTACCTGACCCCTTTTGTCAGCCACCCCCTTTATTCCAGGTGAGAAGGTATCGGGATGAGATGAGAGCTAACTGGAAAAGAGCTGGAGGGAGGGGAAAGTTTATGCCATTTTAGCTCCTTTGATAACCCCTTTAACATATAGAGGCAAATGAGGCGCCTTTTACATCAGGAGGATTCATTTGCCTCATAAGGGGTAGGAGGAGACCCCCTTTAAGATCAAAGATTGGAGGACAAGACTCCCTTAAGACCACTGGAGTCTGGAGGAGGCGCTGTTAAAGCGGTTATCAAGACAGCTGAAAAGGTATGACCTTCCTTCGCTTCCCAGCCACTGGAGAGAGGGAAAAGTTTATGCCATTTTAGCTCCTCTGATAACCCCTTTAACAGAGGCAAATGAGGCGCCTTTAACATCAGGAGGATTCATTTGCCTCATAAGGGGTAGGAGGAGACCCCCTTTAAGATCAAAGACTGGAGGACAAGACTCCCTTAAGACCACCGGAGTCTGGAGGAGGCGCTGTTAAAGAGGTTATCAAGACAGCTGAAAAAGTATGACCTTACCTTGCTTCCCAGCAGCTCACTTCTGCTTTGGTCTTGACTCATCCTGATACCTTCTGGTATGAAAATGGAGGGCCGAGATGCAGGAGCAGGTAGCATGTTGCAGTCGTCACATGCAGGCGAAATCAGTGGCAGCAAATGTACGCAACATCGTATGTACATTGTCTACCACATGGAGGCCTGGTTTCACCCACATGTGGTGACCACAACACATTACCTGACCCCTTATTTCAGCCACCCCCTTTATTCCAGGTGAGAAGGTATCGGGAGGAGATGAGAGCTATGTGGAAAAGAGCCACTGGAGAGAGGGAAAAGTTTATGCCATTTTAGCTCCTCTGATAACCCCTTTAACATATAGAGGCAAATGAGGCGCCTTTTACATCAGGAGGATTCATTTGCCTCATAAGGGGTAGGAGGAGACCCCCTTTAAGATCAAATACTGGAGGACAAGACTCCCTTAAGACCAGTGGAGTCTGGAGGAGGCGCTGTTAAAGCGGTTATCAAGACAGCTGAAAAGGTATGACCTTCCTTCGCTTCCCAGCCACTGGAGAGAGGGAAAGGTTATGCCATTTTAGCTCCTCTGATAACCCCTTTAACAGAGGCAAATGAGGCGCCTTTTACATCAGGAGGATTCATTTGCCTCATAAGGGGTAGGAGGAGACCCCCTTTAAGATCAAAGATTGGAGGACAAGACTCCCTTAAGACCACCGGAGTCTGGAGGAGGCGCTGTTAAAGAGGTTATCAAGAAAGCTGAAAAAGTATGACCTTACCTCGCTTCCCAGCAGCTCACTTCTGCTTTGGTCTTGACTCATCCTGATACCTTCTGGTATGAAAATGGAGGGCCGAGATGCAGGAGCAGGTAGCATGTTGCAGTCGTCACATGCAGGCGAAATCAGTGGCAGCAAATGTACGCAACATCGTATGTACATTGTCTACCACATGGAGGCCTGGTTTCACCCACATGTGGTGACCACAACACATTACCTGACCCCTTATTTCAGCCACCCCCTTTATTCCAGGTGAGAAGGTATCGGGATGAGATGAGAGCTATGTGGAAAAGAGCCACTGGAGGTAGGGGAAAGTTTATGCCATTTTAGCTCCTCTGATAACCCCTTTAACATATAGAGGCAAATGAGGCGCCTTTTACATCAGGAGGATTCATTTGCCTCATAAGGGGTAGGAGGAGACCCCCTTTAAGATCAAATACTGGAGGACAAGACTCCCTTAAGACCAGTGGAGTCTGGAGGAGGCGCTGTTAAAGCGGTTATCAAGACAGCTGAAAAGGTATGACCTTCCTTCGCTTCCCAGCCACTGGAGAGAGGGAAAAGTTTATGCCATTTTAGCTCCTCTGATAACCCCTTTAACAGAGGCAAATGAGGCGCCTTTAACATCAGGAGGATTCATTTGCCTCATAAGGGGTAGGAGGAGACCCCCTTTAAGATCAAAGATTGGAGGACAAGACTCCCTTAAGACCACTGGAGTCTGGAGGAGGCGCTGTTCAAGAGGTTATCAAGACAGCTGAAAAGGTATGACCTTCCTTCGCTTCCCAGCCACTGGAGAGAAGGAAAAGTTTATGCCATTTTAGCTCCTCTGATAAAACCTTTAACAGAGGCAAATGAGGCGCCTTTAACATCAGGAGGATTAATTTGCCTCATAAGGGGTAGGAGGAGACCCCCTTTAAGATCAAAAACTGGAGGACAAGACTCCCTTAAGACCACTGGAGTCTGGAGGAGGCGCTATTAAAGAGGTTATCAAGACAGCTGAAAAGGTATGACCTTCCTTCGCTTCCCAGCCACTGGAGAGAGGGAAAAGTTTATGCCATTTTAGCTCCTCTGATAACCCCTTTAACAGAGGCAAATGAGGCGCCTTTAACATCAGGAGGATTAATTTGCCTCATAAGGGGTAGGAGGAGACCCCCTTTAAGATCAAAGACTGGAGGACAAGACTCCCTTAAGACCTTTGGAGTCTGGAGGAGGCGCTATTAAAGAGGTTATCAAGACAGCTGAAAAGGTATGACCTTCCTTCGCTTCCCAGCCACTGGAGAGAGGGAAAAGTTTATGCCATTTTAGCTCCTCTGATAACCCCTTTTATAGAGGCAAATGAGGCGCCTTTAACATCAGGAGGATTCATTTGCCTCATAAGGGGTAGGAGGAGACCCCCTTTAAGATCAAATACTGGAGGACAAGACTCCCTTCAGACCAGTGGAGTCTGGAGGAGGCGCTGTTAAAGCGGTTATCAAGACAGCTGAATAGGTATGACCTTCCTTTGCTTCCTAGCCACTGGAGAGAGGGAAAAGTATATGCCTTTTTAGCTTCTCTGATAACCCCCTTAACATATAGAGGCAAATGAGGCACCTTTTACATCAGGAGGATTCATTTGCCTCATAAGGGGTAGGAGGAGACCCCCTTTAAGATCAAAAACTGGAGGACAAGACTCCCTTAAGACCACCGGAGTCTGGAGGAGGCGCTGTTAAAGAGGTTATCAAGACAGCTGAAAAAGTATGACCTTACCTTGCTTCCTAGCAGCTCACTTCTGCTTTGGTCTTGACTCATCCTGATACCTTCTGGTATGAAAATGGAGGGCCGAGATGCAGGAGCAGGTAGCATGTTGCAGTCGTCACATGCAGGCGAAATCAGTGGCAGCAAATGTACGCAACATCGTATGTACATTGTCTACCACATGGAGGCCTGGTTTCACCCACATGTGGTGACCACAACACATTACCTGACCCCTTATTTCAGCCACCCCCTTTATTCCAGGTGAGAAGGTATCGGGATGAGATGAGAGCTATGTGGAAAAGAGCCACTGGAGGTAGGGGAAAGTTTATGCCATTTTAGCTCCTCTGATAACCCCTTTAACATATAGAGGCAAATGAGGCGCCTTTTACATCAGGAGGATTCATTTGCCTCATAAGGGGTAGGAGGAGACCCCCTTTAAGATCAAAGACTGGAGGACAAGACTCCCTTAAGACCTTCGGAGTCTGGAGGGGGCGCTATTAAAGAGGTTATCAAGACAGCTGAAAAGGTATGACCTTCCTTCGCTTCCCAGCCACTGGAGAGAGGGAAAAGTTTATGCCATTTTAGCTCCTTTGATAACCCCTTTTACAGAGGCAAATGAGGCGCCTTTAACATCAGGAGGATTCATTTTCCTCATAAGGGGTAGGAGGAGACCCCCTTTAAGATCAAAAACTGGAGGACAAGACTCCCTTAAGACCACTGGAGTCTGGAGGAGGCGCTGTTAAAGAGGTTATCAAGACAGCTGAAAAAGTATGACCTTACCTCGCTTTCCAGCAGCTCACTTCTGCTTTGGTCTTGACTCATCCTGATACCTTCTGGTATGAAAATGGAGGGCCGAGATGTGGGAGCAGGTAGCATGTTGCAGTCGTCACATGCAGGCGGAATCAGTGGCAGCAAATGTACGCAACATCGTATGTACATTGTCTACCACATGGAGGCCTGGTTTCACCCACATGTGGTGACCACAACACATTACCTGACCCCTTATTTCAGCCACCCCCTTTATTCCAGGTGAGAAGGTATAGGGAGGAGATGAGAGCTATGTGGAAAAGAGCCACTGGAGGTAGGGGAAAGTTTATGCCATTTTAGCTCCTCTGATAACCCCTTTAACATATAGAGGCAAATGAGGCGCCTTTTACATCAGGAGGATTAATTTGCCTCATAAGGGGTAGGAGGAGACCCCCATTAAGATCAAATACTGGAGGACAAGACTCCCTTAAGACCAGTGGAGTCTGGAGGAGGCGCTGTTAAAGCGGTTATCAAGACAGCTGAAAAGGTATGACCTTCCTTCGCTTTCCAGCCACTGGAGAGAGGGAAAAGTTTATGCCATTTTAGCTCCTCTGATAACCCCATTTACAGAGGCAAATGAAGCGCCTTTAACATCAGGAGGATTCATTTGCCTCATAAGGGGTAGGAGGAGACCCCCTTTAAGATCAAATACTGGAGAACAAGACTCCCTTAAGACCAGTGGAGTCTGGAGGAGGCGCTGTTAAAGCGGTTATCAAGACAGCTGAATAGGTATGACCTTCCTTTGCTTCCTAGCCACTGGAGAGAGGGAAAAGTTTATGCCTTTTTAGCTCCTCTGATAACCCCCTTAACATATAGAGGCAAATGAGGCGCCTTTTACATCAGGAGGATTCATTTGCCTCATAAGGGGTAGGAGGAGACCCCCTTTAAGATCAAAAACTGGAGGACAAGACTCCCTTAAGACCACTGGAGTCTGGAAGAGGCGCTGCTAAAGAGGTTATCAAGACAGCTGAAAGGGTATGACCTTACCTTGCTTTCCCAGCAGCTCACTTCTGGATTGGTCTCGACCCGTCCTGATACCTTTTGGTATGAAAATGGAGGGCCGAGATGGGGGAGCAGGTAGCATGTTGCAGTCGTCACATGCAGGCGAAATCAGTGGCAGCAAATGTATGCAACATCGTATGTACATTGTCTACCACATGGAGGCCTGGTTTCACCCACATGTGGTGACCACAACACATTACTTAACCCCTTATGTCAGCCACCCCCTTTATTCCATTTGAGAAGGTATCGGGATGAGATGAGAGCTAACTGGAAAAGAGCCACTTGAGGGAGGGTAAAGTTTATGCCATTTTAGCTCCTTTGATAACCCCCTTTACAGAGGCAAATGAGGCGCCTTTTACATCAGGAGGATTCATTTGCCTAATAAGGGGTAGGAGGAGACCCCCTTTAAGATCAAATACTGGAGGACAAGACTCCCTTAAGACCAGTGGAGTCTGGAGGAGGCGCTGTTAAAGAGGTTATCAAGACAGCTGAAAAAGTATGACCTTACCTCGCTTTCCAGCAGCTCACTTCTGCTTTGGTCTTGACTCATCCTGATACCTTCTGGTATGAAAATGGAGGGCCGAGATGAGGGAGCAGGTAGCATGTTGCAGTCGTCACATGCAGGCGGAATCAGTGGCAGCAAATGTACGCAACATCGTATGTACATTGTCTACCACATGGAGGCCTGGTTTCACCCACATGTGGTGACCACAACACATTACCTGACCCCTTATTTAAGCCACCCCCTTTATTCCAGGTGAGAAGGTATAGGGAGGAGATGAGAGCTATGTGGAAAAGAGCCACTGGAGGTAGGGGAAAGTTTATGCCATCTTAGCTCCTCTGATAACCCCTTTAACATATGGAGGCAAATGAGGCGCCTTTTACAACAGGAGGATTCATTTGCCTCATAAGGGGTAGGAGGAGACCCCCTTTAAGATCAAATACTGGAGGACAAGACTCCCTTAAGACCAGTGGAGTCTGGAGGAGGCGCTGTTAAAGCGGTTATCAAGACAGCTGAAAAGGTATGACCTTCCTTCACTTCCCAGCCACTGAAGAGAGGGAAAAGTTTATGCCATTTTAGCTCCTCTGATAACCCCTTTAACATATAGAGGCAAATGATGCGCCTATAATATCAGGAGGATTCATTTGCCTCATAAGGGGTAGGAGGAGACCCCCTTTAAGATCAAAGACTGGAGGACAAGACTCCCTTAAGACCACTGGAGTCTGGAGGAGGCGCTGTTAAAGAGGTTATCAAGACAGCTGAAAAAGTATGACCTTACCTCGCTTCCCAGCAGCTCACTTCTGGTTTGGTCTTGACTCATCCTGATACCTTTTGGTATGAAAATGGAGGGCCGAGATGGGGGAGCAGGTAGCATGTTGCAGTCGTCACATGCAGGCGAAATCAGTGGCAGCAAATGTACGCAACATTGTATGTACATTGTCTACCACATGGAGGCCTGGTTTCACCCACATTTGGTGACCACAACACATTACCTGACCCCTTATTTCAGCCACCTCCTTTATTCCAGGTGAGAAGGTATCGGGATGAGATGAGAGCTAACTGGAAAAGAGCCACTGGAGGGAGGGGAAAGTTTATGCCATTTTACCTCCTCTGATATCCCCTTTAACATATAGAGGCACATGAGGCGCCTTTTACATCAGGAGGATTCATTTGCCTCATAAGGGGTAGGAGGAGACCCCCTTTAAGATCAAATACTGGAGGTCAAGACTCCCTTAAGACCAGTGGAGTCTGGAGGAGGCGCTGTTAAAGGGGTTATCAAGACAGCTGAAAAGGTATGACCTTCCTTCGCTTCCCAGCCACTGGAGAGAGGGAAAAGTTTATGCCATTTTAGCTCCTCTGATAACCCATTTTACAGAGGCAAATGAGGCGCCTTTAACATCAGGAGGATTAATTTGCCTCATAAGGGGTAGGAGGAGACCCCCTTTAAGATCAAATACTGGAGGACAAGACTCCCTTAAGACCACTGGAGTCTGGAGGAGGCGCTGTTAAGGAGGTTATCAAGACAGCTGAAAAGGTATGACCTTCCTTTGCTTCCTAGCCACTGGAGAGAGGAAAAAGTTTATGCCTTTTTAGCTCCTCTGATAACCCCCTTAACATATAGAGGCAAATGAGGCGCCTTTTACATCAGGAGGATTCATTTGCCTCATAAGGGGTAGGAGGAGACCCCCTTTAAGATCAAAAACTGGAGGACAAGACTTCCTTAAGACCACTGGAGTCTGGAAGAGGCGCTGTTAAAGAGGTTATCAAGACAGCTGAAAGGGTATGACCTTACCTTGCTTTCCCAGCAGCTCACTTCTGGATTGGTCTCGACTTTTCCTGATACCTTTTGGTATGAAAATGGAGGGCCGAGATGGGGGAGCAGGTAGCATGTTGCAGTCGTCACATGCAGGCGAAATCAGTGGCAGCAAATGTATGAAACATCGTATGTACATTGTCTACCACATGGAGGCCTGGTTTCACCCACATGTGGTGACCACAACACATTACCTGACCCCTTATGTCAGCCACCCCCTTTATTCCATTTGAGAAGGTATCGGGATGAGATGAGAGCTAACTGGAAAAGAGCCACTGGAGGGAGGGGAAAGTTTATGCCATTTTACCTCCTCTGATAACCCCTTTAACATATAGAGGCACATGAGGCACCTTTTACATCAGGAGGATTCATTTGCCTCATAAGGGATAGGAGGAGACCCCCTTTAAGATCAAAGACTGGAGGACAAGACTCCCTTAAGACCACTGGAGTCTGGAGGATGTGCTGTTAAAGCGGTTATCAAGACAGCTGAAAAGGTATGGCCTTCCTTCGCTTCCCAGCCACTGGAGAGAGGGAAAAGTTTATGCCATTTTAGCTCCTCTGATAACCCCTTTTGCAGAGGCAAATGAGGCGCCTTTAACATCTGGAGGATTCATTTGCCTCATAAGGGGTAGGAGGAGACCCCCTTTAAGATCAAATACTGGAGGACAAGACTCCCTTAAGACCAGTGGAGTCTGGAGGAGGCGCTGTTAAAGAGGTTATCAAGACAGCTGAAAAGGTATGACATTACCTTGCTTCCCAGCAGCTCACTTCTGGTTTGGTCTCGACTCTTCCTGATGCCTAGTGTTGAGCGGCATAGGCCATATTCGAATTCGCGAATATTCGCGAATATATGGGCGAATATTCGTCATGTATTCGCGAATATTCGCATATTCGTAGTATTCTCGCTTTTTTTTTCGCAACGCGAAAAATTCGTGTATGCGAAAATTTACATATGCGAAAATTAGCATATGCAAAAAATATTGCAAGCAAAAATACGAATATGCGAAAATTAGCATATGCAAATGTTCGCATATGCGAAAATCCGCACGCCAGTCTCACACAGTAGTATTAGAGTCTTCTTTACACCACACGAGCTGGAAGCAGAGAGGGATGATCACTGTGATGTGTACTGTGAAAAAATAAAAATAAAAAAAAACGAATATTCGTAATTACGAATATATAGCGCTATATTCGCGAAATTCGCGAATTCGCGAATATGCGATATTCGCGAATCATATTCGAATTGCGAATATTCGCGAGCAACACTACTGATGCCTTCTGGTATGAAAATGGAGGGCCGAGATGGGGGAGCAGGTAGCATGTTGCAGTCTTCATATGCAGGCGAAATCAGTGGCAGCAAATGTATGCAACATCCTATACACATTGTCTACCACATGGAGGCCTGGTTTCACCCACATGTGGTGACCACAACACATTACCTGACCCCTTATGTCAGGCACCCCCTTTATTCCATTTGAGAAGGTATCGGGATGAGATGAGAGCTAACTGGAAAAGAGCCACTGGAGGGAGGGTGAAGTTTATGCCATTTTACCTCCTCTGATAACCCCTTTAACATTCAGAGACAAATGAGGCGCCTTTTACATCAGGAGGATTCATTTGCCTCATAAGGGATAGGAGGAGACCCCCTTTAAGATCAAAGACTGGAGGACAAGACTCCCTTCAGACCAGTGGAGTCTGGAGGAGGCGCTGTTAAAGCGGTTATCAAGACAGCTGAATAGGTATGACCTTCCTTTGCTTCCTAGCC
The DNA here is from genome assembly GCF_029499605.1 of Hyla sarda. NCBI lineage: Eukaryota > Metazoa > Chordata > Amphibia > Anura > Hylidae > Hyla > Hyla sarda. The sequence goes on along the minus strand of NW_026607963.1, from coordinate 3,071 downwards.
ACTGGAGAGAGGGAAAAGTATATGCCTTTTTAGCTTCTCTGATAACCCCCTTAACATATAGAGGCAAATGAGGCACCTTTTACATCAGGAGGATTCATTTGCCTCATAAGGGGTAGGAGGAGACCCCCTTTAAGATCAAAAACTGGAGGACAAGACTCCCTTAAGACCACCGGAGTCTGGAGGAGGCGCTGTTAAAGAGGTTATCAAGACAGCTGAAAAAGTATGACCTTACCTTGCTTCCTAGCAGCTCACTTCTGCTTTGGTCTTGACTCATCCTGATACCTTCTGGTATGAAAATGGAGGGCCGAGATGCAGGAGCAGGTAGCATGTTGCAGTCGTCACATGCAGGCGAAATCAGTGGCAGCAAATGTACGCAACATCGTATGTACATTGTCTACCACATGGAGGCCTGGTTTCACCCACATGTGGTGACCACAACACATTACCTGACCCCTTATTTCAGCCACCCCCTTTATTCCAGGTGAGAAGGTATCGGGATGAGATGAGAGCTATGTGGAAAAGAGCCACTGGAGGTAGGGGAAAGTTTATGCCATTTTAGCTCCTCTGATAACCCCTTTAACATATAGAGGCAAATGAGGCGCCTTTTACATCAGGAAGATTCATCTGCTTTCCCAGCAGCTCACTTCTGGATTGGTCTCGACTCGTCCGGATACCTTCTGGTATGAAAATGGAGGGCCGAGATGGGGGAGCAGGTAGCATGTTGCAGTCGTCACATGCAGGCGAAATCAGTGGCGGCAAATGTATGCAACATCGGAGGCCTGGTTTCACCCACATGTGGTGACCATAACACATTACCTGACCCCTTTTGTCAGCCACCCCCTTTATTCCAGGTGAGAAGGTATCGGGATGAGATGAGAGCTAACTGGAAAAGAGCTGGAGGGAGGGGAAAGTTTATGCCATTTTAGCTCCTTTGATAACCCCTTTAACATATAGAGGCAAATGAGGCGCCTTTTACATCAGGAGGATTCATTTGCCTCATAAGGGGTAGGAGGAGACCCCCTTTAAGATCAAAGACTGGAGGACAAGACTCCCTTAAGACCTTCGGAGTCTGGAGGGGGCGCTATTAAAGAGGTTATCAAGACAGCTGAAAAGGTATGACCTTCCTTCGCTTCCCAGCCACTGGAGAGAGGGAAAAGTTTATGCCATTTTAGCTCCTTTGATAACCCCTTTTACAGAGGCAAATGAGGCGCCTTTAACATCAGGAGGATTCATTTTCCTCATAAGGGGTAGGAGGAGACCCCCTTTAAGATCAAAAACTGGAGGACAAGACTCCCTTAAGACCACTGGAGTCTGGAGGAGGCGCTGTTAAAGAGGTTATCAAGACAGCTGAAAAAGTATGACCTTACCTCGCTTTCCAGCAGCTCACTTCTGCTTTGGTCTTGACTCATCCTGATACCTTCTGGTATGAAAATGGAGGGCCGAGATGTGGGAGCAGGTAGCATGTTGCAGTCGTCACATGCAGGCGGAATCAGTGGCAGCAAATGTACGCAACATCGTATGTACATTGTCTACCACATGGAGGCCTGGTTTCACCCACATGTGGTGACCACAACACATTACCTGACCCCTTATTTCAGCCACCCCCTTTATTCCAGGTGAGAAGGTATAGGGAGGAGATGAGAGCTATGTGGAAAAGAGCCACTGGAGGTAGGGGAAAGTTTATGCCATTTTAGCTCCTCTGATAACCCCTTTAACATATAGAGGCAAATGAGGCGCCTTTTACATCAGGAGGATTAATTTGCCTCATAAGGGGTAGGAGGAGACCCCCATTAAGATCAAATACTGGAGGACAAGACTCCCTTAAGACCAGTGGAGTCTGGAGGAGGCGCTGTTAAAGCGGTTATCAAGACAGCTGAAAAGGTATGACCTTCCTTCGCTTTCCAGCCACTGGAGAGAGGGAAAAGTTTATGCCATTTTAGCTCCTCTGATAACCCCATTTACAGAGGCAAATGAAGCGCCTTTAACATCAGGAGGATTCATTTGCCTCATAAGGGGTAGGAGGAGACCCCCTTTAAGATCAAATACTGGAGAACAAGACTCCCTTAAGACCAGTGGAGTCTGGAGGAGGCGCTGTTAAAGCGGTTATCAAGACAGCTGAATAGGTATGACCTTCCTTTGCTTCCTAGCCACTGGAGAGAGGGAAAAGTTTATGCCTTTTTAGCTCCTCTGATAACCCCCTTAACATATAGAGGCAAATGAGGCGCCTTTTACATCAGGAGGATTCATTTGCCTCATAAGGGGTAGGAGGAGACCCCCTTTAAGATCAAAAACTGGAGGACAAGACTCCCTTAAGACCACTGGAGTCTGGAAGAGGCGCTGCTAAAGAGGTTATCAAGACAGCTGAAAGGGTATGACCTTACCTTGCTTTCCCAGCAGCTCACTTCTGGATTGGTCTCGACCCGTCCTGATACCTTTTGGTATGAAAATGGAGGGCCGAGATGGGGGAGCAGGTAGCATGTTGCAGTCGTCACATGCAGGCGAAATCAGTGGCAGCAAATGTATGCAACATCGTATGTACATTGTCTACCACATGGAGGCCTGGTTTCACCCACATGTGGTGACCACAACACATTACTTAACCCCTTATGTCAGCCACCCCCTTTATTCCATTTGAGAAGGTATCGGGATGAGATGAGAGCTAACTGGAAAAGAGCCACTTGAGGGAGGGTAAAGTTTATGCCATTTTAGCTCCTTTGATAACCCCCTTTACAGAGGCAAATGAGGCGCCTTTTACATCAGGAGGATTCATTTGCCTAATAAGGGGTAGGAGGAGACCCCCTTTAAGATCAAATACTGGAGGACAAGACTCCCTTAAGACCAGTGGAGTCTGGAGGAGGCGCTGTTAAAGAGGTTATCAAGACAGCTGAAAAAGTATGACCTTACCTCGCTTTCCAGCAGCTCACTTCTGCTTTGGTCTTGACTCATCCTGATACCTTCTGGTATGAAAATGGAGGGCCGAGATGAGGGAGCAGGTAGCATGTTGCAGTCGTCACATGCAGGCGGAATCAGTGGCAGCAAATGTACGCAACATCGTATGTACATTGTCTACC
>NW_026607962.1:0-98989 GCF_029499605.1 Hyla sarda | reverse complement strand
AGATAGATATGAGATAGATAGATAAATAGATAGATATGAGATAGATAGATAGATAGAATATAGATAGATATGAGATAGATAGATAGATATAGATAGATAGAATATAAAAAGATATGAGAGAGATAGATATATATGAGATAGATATGAGAGAGATATGATAGATAGATAGATAGATATGAGAGAGAGATGGTAGATACATAGATATGAGATAGATAGATAGATATGAGATAGATAGATATGAGATGGAGAGATCGATATGAGATAGATAGATAGATATGAGATAGATAGATAGATATGAGATAGATCGATATGAGATAGATAGATAGATATGAGATAGATAGATAGGAGATAGATAGGAGATAGATAGATAGATAGATAGATAGGAGATAGATAGATAGATAGGAGATAGATAGATAGATAGATAGATAGATAGGAGATAGATAGATAGATATATAGGAGATAGATAGATAGATAGATAGATATGAGATGATAGATAGATAGATAGATAGATAGATATGAGATAGATAGGTAGATAGATATGAGATAGATAGATAGATATGAGATAGATAGATAGATAGATATGAGATAAATATGAGATAGATATGAGATAGATAGATATGAGACAGATAGATATGAGATAGATATATAGATAGATATGAGATAGATAGATAGATAGATAGATATGAGATGATAGATAGATAGATAGATAGATAGGAAATAGATAGATATGAGATAGGTAGATAGATAGATATGAGATAGATAGATAGATAGATATGAGATGATAGATAGATAGATAGGAGATAGATAGATATATATGAGATGATAGATAGATAGATATGAGATAGATAGATAGATAGATATGAGATAGATAGATAGATAGATAGATATGAGATAGATAGATATGAGATAGATAGATAGATATGAGATAGATAGATAGATATGAGATAGATATGAGATAGATATGAGATAGATAGATAGATATGAGATAGATAGATAGATATGAGATAGATAGATGGAGATGAGATAGATATGAGATAGATAGATAGATAGATATGAGATAGATAGACAGATATGACATGATAGATAGATAGATAGATAGATAGATAGGAGATAGATAGATAGATATGAGATAGATAGATAGGAGATGATAGATAGATAGGAGATAGATAGGAGATAGATAGATATGAGATAGAGATCGATATGAGAGAGATGGATAGATACATATGAGATAGATACATAGTTTTGCAACAGCTGGAGGCACCCTGGTTGAGAAACAATAAGATGGAGGTAAATAGGCACATCTCATTGTCTCTTAAAGGAAAAGTCTCATGCTCAAAATCTTTCCCCTTAAGCTTTACATCGCGAGGTGGGGGGGGTCCGACTGCTGGGGCCCCCTGCGATCTCCTGTTTGGAGCCCCCGTGCACTAGCACAAGAGCGCATCACGACCTTCGCCTGAAGCGGAGGCCGCCACGCCCCCTCCATATAGTTCTATGGGAGAGCCGCGCACTTGTGCTAGTGCATGGGGGCTCCAAACAAGTGATCGCAGGGGGCACCAGTGGTTGGACCTCCCGCAATCTAAAACTTCGGATAGGGGAAATGTTTTTGAGCATGAAACTTATCCTTTAATCAGGGTGCCTCTAGCTATGGCAAAACTACAACTCCCACCATGTCTACATTGCCAAAGGCATGCTGGGAGGTGTTGTTTTGCAACAGCTGGAGGCACCCTGGTTGAGAAACAATGAGATGGAGGTTTTTAGGCACTCTCTCATTGATTCTTAACCAGGGTGCCTCCAGCTGTGGCAAAACTATAACTCCCAGTATGCCCACATTGTGTAGTATGGGCTAGCCAGTTCAGAGGACACTGAGCTGTACCCACTGCCCTGGGTACTATATATATATATAGCAGGTACCTCACACAGCTTAGCAGTATATCACTCTATACCAATGTCTGTGCTGTGCCCTCCGGCAGCATCATACTGCATATACTACTTTGTATATAGTATAGGCCAGACAGGTCATAGGGCACAGCACAGACTGACATTACATCATGCATGCTGCCAGGCCCGGCCACAGTCACTGGGACTTCAGGACGGGCTGACCTCCTACTGACCTGCTGCTTTTTACAAAGATGTCGGCACCATTACAGGGGGATCCTGGAGCTCCTCTTACAGGTGGGGAGGCAGAGCCACAGAGGGTGTGAGGCAGGGGCGGACACAGACAGCAGAGGGCCCTTGTGCAAAGAATGTGCCTGGGCCCCCCCCCCCCCCCAAAAAAACATCAATTGTTCAGGACCCCCCCCTCCATGTGTCACTTACTCAGGTGGACTCCCATATGTCACTTGCTCGGGAGGACCCCCCCCTGTATAAGTTTCTAATTATTTATTAAGGCCTCCCATATGCCGCAGCTCATTCAAGCCCCCCCACATTAGGTAGCATAGATTCCCAACATTAGGTAGCATAGATTCCCCACATTAGGTAGCATAGTTTCCTCACATTAAGTAGCATAGTTTCCCCACATTAGGTAGCATATATTCCCTACATTAGGTAGCAGTTTCCCCACATTAGGTAGCATATATTCCCTACATTAGGTAGCAGTTTCCCCACATTAGGTAGCATAGTTTCCCCACATTAGGTAACATAGTTTCCCCAAATTAGGTAGCATAGTTTCCCCACATTAAATAGCACAGATTCCCCACATTAGGTAACATAGTTTCCCCACATTAGGTAGCATAGTTTCATCACATCAGGTAGCACAGATTCCCCACATTAGGTAACATAGTTTCCCCACATTAGGTAGCATAGTTTGCCCACATTAGGTAGCACAGATTCCCCACATTAGGTAACATAGTTTCCCCACATTAGGTAGCATAGTTTCCCTACATTAGGTAGCATAGTTTCCCCACATTAGGTAGCACAGATTCCCCACATTAGGTAACATTGTTTCTCCACATTAGGTAGCATAGTTTCCACACATTAGGTAGCACAGATTCCCCACATTAGGCAACATAGTTTCCCCACATTAGGTAGCATAGTTTCCCCACATTAGGTAGCATAGTTTCCCCACATTAGGTAGCACAGATTCCCCGCATTAGGTAATATAGTTTATCCACATTAAGTAGCATAGATTCCTCACACAGGGATGTGGAAATTCTATCGCCCGACGCCCAGGACAAGTAGTTTTGGGCACCGGGCAGGTGAATTGTTTATAGATTTAGGCCTGTATCGGGCTAGCAGGGACAGACCAACTTCCCCAATATTTTTCTTTACTGCCGGTGTGAGGCGCAGGAGCGGATGCAAGTATGGAGGGGGCTGACCGCAGAGTCCGAGGTCGCACGTTCGCATTACATAATTGAGCCACGCCCCCTTATCTAATCCTCCCGGAGGATGGAGGACGCAGCTACACATAACAAAAGAAGACAGGGGGAGAGAAAGGATGTCCACAGCTCGGCACACAGCTCCTCCCCCGCACACAGCTCTATCCCTCCCCCCGCTCTTTCTTCACAGGACCTAATCCACCACGGGGAGGTTGCATGTTTGTACGGGGAAAACAGAGCGGGTGAGGGGAGAGAGGAGAGGACGTCCGGTGTGAGGGGAGATTTTCAAACCCATGTAACCTCACACCGGCCGGGACTACAGCTCTGATGTCCACTCATGGTGGCTCAGGTGAGGAGGCAGAGAATGCAGGTGGCGGGGACAGGAAGGGTGGTTGTATATGTATGGTGTGAGTGTATGTGTGTATAATGTCTGTGTGTGATGTGTATGTAATGTATAATGTGTGTATGATGTCTATGTGTGATGTGTATGTAATGTATAATGTGTGTATAATGTGTGATGTGTATGTAATGTATGATGTGTGTATGATGTCTGTCTGTGTGTGATGTGTATGTAATGTATAATGTGTGTATGATGTCGATGTGTATGTAATGTATAATGTGTGTATGATGTCTGTGTGATGTGTATGTAATGTATAATGTGTGTATGATGTCTATGTGTGATGTGTATGTAATGTATAATGTGTGTATGATGTCTGAGTTATGTGTATGTAATGTATAATGTGTGTATGATGTCTATGTGTGATGTGTATGTAATGTATAATGTGTGTATTATGTCTATGTGTGATGTGTATGTAATGTATAATGTGTGTATGATGTCTGTCCATGTGTGATGTGTGTATGTAATGTATACTGTGTGTATGATGTCTGTCTATGTGTGATGTGTATGTAATGTATACTGTGTGTATGATGTCTGTCTATGTGTGATGTGTATGTAATGTATAATGTGTGTATGATGTCTGTCTATGTGTGATGTGTATGTAATGTATGATGTGTGTATGATGTATGTCTATGTGTGATGTGTGTATGTAATGTATACTGTGTGTATGATGTATGTCTATGTGTGATGTGTGTATGTAATGTATACTGTGTGTATGATGTCTGTCTATGTGTGATGTGTATGTAATGTATACTGTGTGTATGATGTCTGTCTATGTGTGATGTGTATGTAATGTATACTGTGTGTATGATGTCTGTCTATGTGTGATGTGTGTATGTAATGTATACTGTGTGTATAATGTCTGTCTATGTGTGATGTGTGTATGTAATGTATACTGTGTTTATGATGTCTGTCTATGTGTGATGTGTGTCTGTAATGGATAATGTGTGCATGATGTGTGTATGTATGTGATGTATGTATGTAATGGATAATGTGTGTATGATGTGTGTATGTATGTGATGTATGATGTGTGTATGATGTCTGTCGATGTGTGTATGTATGTGATGTATGATGTGGGGTGGGCAGCGGTGTATGTATGATGTGTGTGTGTATATGTACAGTGTGAGTGTATGTGTGATGTGTGTATGATGTCTGTGTGATGTGTGTATGTAATATATGATGTGGGGGCAGTGGTGGGTGTATGTATGATGTGTGTGTGTGTATATGTATAGTGTGAGTGTGTGATGTGTGTATGTAATATATGATGTGGGGGCAGTGGTGGGTGTATGTATGATGTGTGTGTGTGTGTATATGTATAGTGTGTGATGTGTGTATGTAATATATGATGTGGGGGCAGTGGTGGGTGTATGTATGATGTGTGGGTGTGTATATGTATAGTGTGTGATGTGTGTATGTAATATATGATGTGGGGGCAGTGGTGGGTGTATGTATGATGTGTGTGTGTGTGTGTGTGTGTGTATATGTATAGCATAAGTGTGTGATGTGTGTATGTAATATATGATGTTGGGGGCAGTGGCGGGTGTATGTATGATGTGTGCATATGTATGGTGTATATGTATGGTGCGAGTGTATATGTGTATGATGTATCTGTGATGTGTGTATGTAATTTATGATGTGGGGGGGGCAGTGGCGGGTGTATGTATGATGTGTGCATATGTATGGTGTATATGTATGGTGCGAGTGTATATGTGTATGATGTATCTGTGATGTGTGTATGTAATTTATGATGTGGGGGGGGGGGCAGTGGCGGGTGTATGTATGATATGTGCATATGTATGGTGTATATGTATGGTGCGAGTGTATATGTGTATTATGTATCTGTGATGTGTGTATGTAATTCATGATGTGGGGGGGCAGTGGCGGGTGTATGTATGATGTGTGCATATGTATGGTGTATATGTATGGTGCGAGTGTATATGTGTATGATGTATCTGTGATGTGTGTATGTAATTTATGATGTGGGGGGGGCAGTGGCGGGTGTATGTATGATGTGTGCATATGTATGGTGTATATGTATGGTGCGAGTGTATATGTGTATGATGTATCTGTGATGTGTGTATGTAATTTATGATGTGGGGGGGGCAGTGGCGGGTGTATGTATGATGTGTGCATATGTATGGTGTATATGTATGGTGCGAGTGTATATGTGTATGATGTATCTGTGATGTGTGTATGTAATTTATGATGTGGGGGGGGCAGTGGCGGGTGTATGTATGATGTGTGCATATGTATGGTGTATATGTATGGTGCGAGTGTATATGTGTATGATGTATCTGTGATGTGTGTATGTAATTTATGATGTGGGGGGGGGCAGTGGCGGGTGTATGTATGATGTGTGCATATGTATGGTGTATATGTATGGTGCGAGTGTATATGTGTATGATGTATCTGTGATGTGTGTATGTAATTTATGATGTGGGGGGGGGCAGTGGCGGGTGTATGTATGATGTGTGCATATGTATGGTGTATATGTATGGTGCGAGTGTATATGTGTATGATGTATCTGTGATGTGTGTATGTAATTTATTATGTGGGGGGGGGGCAGTGGCGGGTGTATGTATGATGTGTGCATATGTATGGTGTATATGTATGGTGCAAGTGTATATGTGTATGATGTATCTGTGATGTGTGTATGTAATTTATGATGTGGGGGGGGCAGTGGCGGGTGTATGTATGATGTGTGCATATGTATGGTGTATATGTATGGTGCGAGTGTATATGTGTATGATGTATCTGTGATGTGTGTATGTAATTTATGATGTGGGGGGGGGGGGGGGGGCACTGCCGCCACCGCCAGTTGTGCCATCTAGCTTTTTATTTTTAGTGTCTTCTGGCCACCCGCACTGAATTGCACCCCCAGAATCCCGCCCCCTTAATACTCACCCGCCGACCAAGAGCCCCACGGATGCACGCAAACACACCCGAACCAAAACTACAACTCCCAGCATGTTGCACCATAACCTAAACTGTAGAACTATAAAGTGCAACATGCTGGGAGTTGTAGTGTTGGTTCGGGTCAGCTGCAGAGCCATAGGCTGCATCAGGGCATGCTGGGTGTTGTAGTTACTAACTGCAATTCCCAGTATTCCCTGACACAGCCTATGGCTCTGCAGCTGACATGAACCAAAACTACAACTCCCAGCATGTTCCACAATAACCTTAACTGTACTACTATACAGTGCAACATGCTGCAACACCCAAACAACCATAGGCTGCATCAGGGCATGCTGGGAGTTGTAGTTATCTAGTAACTAAATGCAACTTCCAGCATTTTCTGACACAAAATGCACCACACAAACTGGAGAAGCAGAACCCCCCCCCCCCCCCAGTAACACATAAGTCCCTATGAAGACTGAAAAATAGTGATTAAAATTTTTGAAAAAGTGCGTATATATGTGAATAAGCCCCTTTCCTAATAAAAGTTTCCAATTTTCTTTAAATAAAAATAATGTACAAAAATAAACATAAGTCGGGTCTCTGCATGTGGAAATATCCAGACTATTAAAATATGATGTTAATTAAACCGTACGGTGAACGGTGTAAATGTAAAAGAATAGTCCAGAATTGTTAATTTTTGGTCACTTCATTGAGAAATTTTTTATGGTGATCAAAAAGTTACATCTAGACTTTTCTGTGGTTGCCTCGGGTGTAAGAGGAGCTACAGCTCTCCCACCTCTAATACCCTGGCATGCTGCGATCACCTATTAAACCATTAGATCATCGCTGTCAGCAGTGTCTAAAGGAATCTTATATCCATCCCTGGTGGTCTAGTGGGGGGAATCAGACTATTTTGGTCGTAATTATTTTGTCTACCAGGACAAGTGGATTGTGTTCCGCTTTAGTCCCTTGGACAAGTAGTTTTTTTTTTTAAATTTCCACACCCCTGCTCACATTAGGTAGCCATAGCCCCCCCCCCCCCCCCAAACACACAGACAGACACAGACACACACACAGACAAACTTACCTGCCCTGCACAGCGCTTCTCCTCTCCAGCGGCGGCCTGACGAGTGACGTCACTGACGTCCTCCTGAGTGGGTCTGCAGAAGTACGTCACTTGTGCGACGTCCCTCGTCAGACCCCGGTCGGCCGGAGGCAGACTCACTGTCTAAAGTGCCCGCTGCGCTATTATACCCCGCAGCTGCTTTAGAACAGTGAGCAGCGGCAGCGCCAACCCTACCATGAACCTACTAGGCACAAAAAAAAAGGGGGCAGCAAAATGCCACCCCTGAAAAGTGCCACCTGGGACTTATGGTCCCACCGGGTCCCATGGTAGGGCCGACCAGAGGCGGCTCTAGACTTTGTGAGGCCTTAGGCGAAACTTGAACATGGGGCCCTGCTTTGTTTTCTGCTGAAATTACATGGTGGTCCGGCTGTGAGATGGTTATACTGTGACATCACTGTGTATTATCCCTGTACTGTGACATCACTGTGTATTATCTCTGTACTGTGCCATCACTCTGTGTATTATCCCTGTAATGTGACATCACTGTGTATTATCTCTGCACTGTGCCATCACTGTGTATTATCCCTGTACTGTGACGTCACTGTGTATTATCTCTGTACTGTGCCATCACTCTGTGTATTATCCCTGTAATGTGACATCACTGTGTGTATTATCTCTGTACTGTGACATCACTGTGTGTATTATCCCTGTACTGTGACATCACTGTGTGTATTATCTCTGAACTGTGACATCACTGTGTGTATTATCTCTGAACTGTGACATCACTGTGTGTATTATCTCTGTACTGTGACATCACTGTGTGTATTATATCTGTACTGTGACATCACTGTGTATTGTCCCTGTACTGTGACATCACTGTGTGTATTATCCCTGTACTGTGACATCACTTTGTATTATCCCTGTACTGTGACATCACTGTGTATTATCTGTGTACTGTGACATCACTGTGTATTATCCCTGTACTGTGACGTCACTGTGTATTATCTCTGTACTGTGCCATCACTCTGTGTATTATCCCTGTAATATGACATCACTGTGTGTATTATCTCTGTACTGTGACATCACTGTGTATTATCTCTGTACTGTGACATCACTGTGTGTATTATCCCTGTACTGTGACATCACTGTGTGTATTATCTCTGAACTGTGACATCACTGTGTGTATTATCTCTGTACTGTGACATCACTGTGTGTATTATATCTGTACTGTGACATCACTGTGTATTGTCCCTGTACTGTGACATCACTGTGTGTATTATCCCTGTACTGTGACATCACTTTGTATTATCCCTGTACTGTGACATCACTGTGTATTATCTCTGTACTGTGACATCACTGTGTATTGTGCCTGTACTGTGACATCACTCTGTATATTATCCCTGTACTGTGACATCACTTTGTATTATCCCTGTACTGTGACATCACTCTGTATATTATCCCTGTACTGTGACATCACTGTGTGTATTATCTCTGTACTGTGACATCACTGTGTATTATCCCTGTACTGTGACATCACTGTGTATTATCCCTGTACTGTGACATCACTGTGTATTATCCCTGTACTGTGACATCACTGTGTATTATCCCTGTGCTGTGACATCACTGTGCATTATCCCTGTACTGTGACATCACTGTGTGTATTATTCCTGTACTGTGACATCACTGTGTATATTATCTCTGAACTATAACATCACTGTGTGTTATCTTTATACTGCAACATCACTGTTGATACTTACACTGCACTGTGACATCACTGTATATATTAAGCCTGTATACCCTAATATCACTGTACATATTTACCTTGCACTGCGAGTGACAATACAGGGTAAATATGCACAGTTCAGAGTTAATATAAACAGTAATGTCTCTGTACAGGGACAGTAAACAGTTTTGCCACTACAGGGTTAATAAACGCAGTGTTGTCACAGTAGAGGGTAACTATACAGTGATGTCATTGTACCGGGAAAATATACACAGTGAAGTCAGCATTCAAGAATAATAAACTGTGATGTCACTACAGGGTTGTTATACACAGTGACATCAAATTACAGGATGAAGCACAGTGATGTCACAGTTTATGAAGCACAGTGATCAAAAACTACAAATTGACCCAATAAGGGGCTAAGAGGCCAAAACAATATAATTATCCAAACCCCAAGGCCGCAGCCTGGGGTGCAAAACACCTCAAATTACTCCCCCACTAAAACATAACTTTTAATTGTGTATATATTAAAAGATAACAAATCCAGAAGGTGATGATTAAAAATACAGTGTCACATGGGAGAATAATATAGTTATTGGAGCAACATTACTCCAGTGTTCGGGGCTCTGCAGAAGCCCAACATCCCAATTGTGACACTTATTAAAAACACAAAATTGCCGCCTCTACATGTTTCGCCGTCACCACGGCGTTCTCAAGAGGCAATATGTGCCAACAACACTCCAAAATGGCGGCAGGGGGTATTTATAGACCATCTCCCTATCATCATCAGTCAGCGACATCCATATCCAGCCTATCCCAGATATCCTAGTATTACTCCAATCATGATTCAATATATGAATCACTTCCCAGGTACTCCCGCTGTTGGGGACCAATTTTGTGTTTTTAATAAGAAGCACAGTGATGTCACAGAGACTACAGAATGTACAACTGTACGTATGATAAAGATGGCGGGATGCTATTGAAACGTCACACATACATGGGGGAATAAAACACTTTGTTTTTGCACCTTATCTGGGAGTGCCGCTGGATCTTTAGTTTTGTAGATAGATAGATGATATATAGATAGATAGATGGATAGATGATAGATATGAGATAGATAATAGATATGAGATAGATAGATGATAGATATGAGATAGATAATAGATATGAGATAGATAATAGATATGAGATAGATAGATAGATGGATAGATAGATGATAGATACTATTTCTTTCTAGCTATCTATCTAAAACAAATAAAAACGGCACAACCAAAATCCAGAAATTAGAGGGAAGTCGGGGTGCCCGCATACTTGGAACCTGGGTCCACTGGTTCCTCAATCCAGACAAAGAACAATATGATGCAACACGCCACAAGTTTTCAGAAAATGGTGGTTTATTCCATCATGTGCATAGTCCATAGTCCATGCACATGATGGAATAAACCACCATTTTCTGCAAACTTGTGGCGTGCTGCATCATATTGTTCTTTATCTATCTATATTTCTATATTCTATCTATATCATATCAATCTATATCTATCATATCCATCTATCTCCTATGTATCTATCTATCTCATATCTATCTATATCATATATATCTATCATCTATCTATCTATCTATCATCTATTTATCTATCTATCTCATATCTATCTATATATCCATCTATTTATGTATCTATCTATCTATATATCATCTATCTATCTATCTCTCATATCTATCTTTCATCTATCTCTCATCTATCTGAGATATATATGAGATAGATAGATAGATAAATAGAAAGATAGATAGATAGATAGATATTATATAGATAGATAGATATGAGATAGATAGATAGATACATAAATAGATAGATGGATATATATATATATATATATATATATATATTCATATATATATATATATACACACGAGATAGATATGATATAGATAGATAGATATGAGATAGATAGATAGGAGATAGATGGATAGATAGATAGATAGATGATTGATAGATCAGTGTTTCCCAACTAGGAGGGCCTCCAGCTGTTGCAAAACCACAACTCCCAGTATGCTCATAAAGCCAAAGGAATGCTGGGAGTTGTAGTTTTGCAACAGCTGGAGGCCCCCTGGTTGGGAAACTGATCTATCTATCTTTCTCCTATCTATCTATATCATATAAATGTATCTATATCATATCCATCTATCTATATCATATCCATCTATCTCCTATCTATCTGTCTATATCATATCTATCTATCATCTATCTATCGGTCTATCATCTATCTATCCATCTATTTACTGTATGTATCTTTCTATATATCATCTCTCTATCTATATATCATCTATTTATCTTTCTATCTCTCATATCTATCTAGCTATCTCTCGTCTATCTATCTCTCATCTATCTGAGTTAGATAGATAGATATGAGATAGATAGATGAGAGATAGATAGATATGAGAAAGATAGATAGATGCATAAATAGATGGATATAGATAGATGGATGGATAGATATGAGATAGATAGATAGATAGATAGATAGATAGGAGATTGATAGATAGATATTAGATAGATGCATAAATAGATGGATATAGATAGATGGATGGATAGATATGAGATAGATAGATAGATAGATAGATAGGAGATAGATAGATAGGAGATTGATTGATAGATAGATAGATCAGTGTTCCCCAACATGGGGGCCTCCAGCTGTTGCAAAACTACAACTCCCAGTATGCTCATAAAGCCAAAGCAATGCTGGGAGTTGTAGTTTTGCAACAGCTGGAGGCCCCCTGGTTGGGAAACACTGAACTACCTCCCACTGTCTCCCGAACTACAACTTTCCCCCTCTCCCCCAAGCAAGTTACTTACTTTAAAAGGGCAGCATCAGCAGTGGGCACTGGGCAGGTAAGTCTTCCATACTGGTGGTGTCCGGGCCTGTATACACACAGCAGGCCTGCTCCACAAGGTCCAGCAGCAGCATACAGGGGAGTGAGAGAGGGGGAGGAGCTTCCTGTCTGCTCTTCCCAGTCTGCATAGCGCGGCCCCTGCGTGGTGACAGGGCTGCTGGCTGAAGATTTATTAAATAAAAGGATGCCGGAGTAAATGGCTCCGGGGGGCGGGGGGTGCAGCGGGGGCTCGGGCCCCTTACTGGTGAACTAGCTGTACCCCCCTGAGGGCCATGAGAGCTGCTAGTGACCTACTGCTGCTAGGGGGGGCACAAGGGGGGGGCCAATCATGATGTGGGGGGGGGCAATCATGATGTAGGGGGGGCCGTGGCCCCCTCTGCCCCCCCCCCCCCCCCTAGAAACGTCACTGGGCCGCCTGCAAGGGGTGGTTGAACGCAGCATCCATCCGGGTGCTGTCAAACTTGCTGTGGTCGGGGAGTATGCGGTGGTATGTGGCCTAATGCTCGCCTCTGGGGCCGGACCTGGAGAGGGCAGCGGGCCCCCTTTCACGCTGGGCCCCTGTTCCTGCTGCACAGTTCGTCTGTTTTCTCTCTGAGGTTTTTTTTTTTGGGGGGGGGGGGGGGGGGGTTCAGGAGGTCTTTCAGCAGCCCTTTCTCCGATCAGCAGCTGTTTCTATGGCAGGCGACCAGCCCCAGCAGCCCTTTCTCTTAAAGTGGCAGAGGATCAGCAGGGGCTGGTCGGGCGCAGCGCTGGGGCTCGCCACCGGCAGGCAGGATGGAACCGGAACTGCTGTATTAAACTTCAATCCCGGCGGTCTTCCGGAGAGTGAGGAGCAACTTGCGCTAGTCGGGTCCCTGAGCGAGGCCCCCCATTAACGCGAGAACTGAGGCGGTGGCCTATTATGCTAGAGCCACCTCTGCTGTCAGTTGGCCAGCCTGCTGCAGTCAGCCCAGGAAGCCTCATTGCTTCCGGCACGGCCAGTCTTGCGGCCGGCCGTGCGACAACCACTGTCAGGGGCCGGTGCATTGCCGTGGAATGAGATTTGCCATAGAATGAGATGGTCCGCCTCCATCACATCCTATTGGCTCACTCTTGTCACGTGACATATTTAAACGTCACGCATCGATGCGCACAGTAGTGTCAGTTTGGCTATGACAGGGAGAGGATCTCCTCACCCTGTGATAGCTGAAGCTGTACGGAGCTCTCATGGCCTCTGTGGCCCGCCAGAAGTTCACACATGTACGTAGCTCATACGGCTGCCTCATATACATTTACTGTTGATCCACAGCGCTGTCATCAGTGTGCGTCCCCGCGAGCGCCCCACGCCCGCAGCTCTACTCCCCGTCCTCCGCCCCCCGCAGCTCTACTCCCCGTCCCGTTAACGCTCAGGGAGCGGGGAACAGAAAGTAGAGAATCAGGCGCAGGTCAAGTAATTTGCGTAGTGCTGCGCATGCGCAGTACTACTTTACCTGCGCCCGATGCTCTATTTTCTGTTCCCCGCTCCCTGAGCGTTAACGGGACGGGGAGTAGAGCTGCGGGGGACGGGGAGTAGAGCTGCGGGCGTGGGGCGCTCGTGGGGACGCACACTGATGACAGCGCCATCGGGCGTAGGAATCCCCATAGCGCTGTGGATCGCTCCCTGAGCGTTCACAGGGGACGGGGAGTAGAGCTGCGGGGGACGGGGTGTAGAGCTGCGTAGGACGGGGAGAAGAGCTGCGGGGGACGGGGAGTAGAGCTGCGGGGGACGGGGAGTAGAGCTGCGGGGGACGGGGAGTAGAGATGCGGGGGACGGGGAGAAGAACTGCGGGGGACGGGGAGTAGAGCTGCGGGGGACGGGGAGTAGAGATGCAGGGGACGGGGAGTAGAGATGCGGGGGACGGGGTGTAGAGATGCGGGGGACGGGGAGAAGAGCTGCGGGGGACGGGGAGTAGAGCTGCGGGGGGCGGGGAGTACAGCTGCGGGGGACGGGGAGTACAGCTGCGGGGGGTCGGAGGACGGGGAGTAGAGCTGCGGGCGTGGGGCGCTCGCGGGGACGTACACTGATGACAGCGCCATCGGGCATCGGGATCCCGATAGCGCTGTGGATCAACAGTACATGTAATAATAGAGTAAATGTATATGAGCCAGCCGTATGAGCTGCGTACATGTGTGAACTTCTGTCGGCCCACAGAGGCGCAGTAAAGTAGTACTGCGCATGTGCAGCACTACGCGAATAACTTAACCTGCGCCCGATGCTCTACTTTCTGTTCCCCGCTCCCTGAGCGTCAACGGGACGGGGAGTAGAGCTGCGGGCGTGGGGCGCTCGCGGGGACGCACACTGATGACAGCGCCTTCGGGCTTCGGGATCCCGATAGCGCTGTGGATCAACAGTAAATGTATATGAGCCAGCCGTATGAGCTGCGTAAATGTGTGAGCTTCTGTCGGGCCACAGAGGCCATGAGAGCTCCGTGCAGCTTCAGCTATCACAGGGAGAGGAGATCCTCTCCCTGTGATAGCCAAACTGACACTGCTGTGCGCATCGATGTGTGACGTTTAAATATGTCATGTGACAAGAGTGAGCCAATAGGATGTGATGGAGGCGGACCATCTCATTCTATGGCAATGCACCGGCCGCACCATGTTAAAGAAGACTTCTTGGCCCGGTGCATTGCCGTGGAATGAGATTTGCCATAGAATGAGATGGTCCGCCTCCATCACATCCTATTGGCTCACTCTTGTCACGTGACATATTTAAACGTCACGCATCGATGCGCACAGTAGTGTCAGTTTGGCTATCACAGGGAGAGGATCTCCTCACCCTGTGATAGCTGAAGCTGTACGGAGCTCTCATGGCCTCTGTGGGCCGACAGAAGTTCACACGTACGCAGCTCATACGGCTGGCTCATATACATTTACTCTATTATTACATGTACTGTTGATCCACAGCGCTATCGGGATCCCGATGTCCGATGGCGCTGTCATCAGTGTGCGTCCCCGCTAGCGCCCCACGCCCGCAGCTCTACTCCCCGTCCCATTAACGCTCAGGGAGCGGGGAACAGAAAGTAGAGCATCGGGCGCAGGTAAAGTAGTACTGCGCATGTGCAGCACTACGCGAATAACTTAACCTGCGCCCGATGCTCTACTTTCTGTTCCCCGCTCCCTGAGCGTCAAAGGGACGGGGAGTAGAGCTAAGGGGGACGGGGAACAGAAAGTAGAGCATCGGGCGCAGGTTAAGTTATTCGCGTAGTGCTGCACATGCGCAGTACTACTTTACCTGCGCCGATGCTCTACTTTCTGTTCCCCGCTCCCTGAGCGTTAATGGGACGGGGAGTAGAGCTGCGGGCATGGGGCGCTAGCGGGGACGCACACTGATGACAGCGCCATCGGGCATCGGGATCCCGATAGCGCTGTGGATCAACAGTACATGTAATAATAGAGTAAGTGTATATGAGCCAGCCGTATCAGCTGCGTACATGTGTGAACTTCTGTCGGGCCACAGAGGCCATGAGCGCTCCGTGCAGCTTTAGCTATCACAGGGAGAGGAGATCCTCTCCCTGTGATAGCCAAACTGACACTGCTGTGCGCATCGATGCGTGACGTTTAAATATGTCACGTGACAAGAGTGAGCCAATAGGATGTGATGGAGGCGGACCATCTCATTCTATGGCAAATCTCGTTCTACGGCAATGCACCGGCCATTTGGCAGTCAAGGTGATCGGCCCACCGGGGATTTTCCCGGTATCCCAGCCCAGCCTTGACTCTGGCTGGGTGGCAGTCACCCACCAGTACACACAGCAGACCCTAAACCCATATCATTATTGCTAAGCAGGAAGATGGGAGTCCATTTCACTCTGATGGACCATTTTTAAATGCAATCCATAACCTGGCTTTGGCAGGAACCCTTCTTACTCCTCCTACTTGCATTTGATACTGGGTTTAGGATCTGCATAGGAAACACACACAAGCACACACTTACCTTTGTTGCCTTCTGACGCCTCCTTGGCTGTCCCCAAACGGTATAAAACCAAAAGCCACGGGAAGTTGTAAGGATAGAGGACATACCTGCATCCTATTGGACTCACTTGTCTTGGTTAAATCCAGCTTATTTGACAACCTATGGTGCTGCTGCTTCTGCTCATGGAAGTGCTGCTTCTGACAAGGCTGTTCTTTGGTGGTCCTAGGCGACATTACAATCTCCATGGTTACATACACATTTGCAACTCCAACAATACACACATATGCATGTATGTATGTATGTATGTATGTGTATCTATCTATCTCTATATATATTTATCTCTCTCTCTCTCTCTCTCTCTCTGTATATATATATATATATATATATATATATATATATATATATATATTTCTTTTAAATATATATATAGAGAGAGATAGAGATGGAAATACTTTTTTAAACATGTTTTCACCTTTTTCTACCTTCTTTTTTTTCTTCTCTCCATGTTTTCCTTCTTTCCTCCTTTTTTCCTATGCTGCTGCTTCTTATTTTTCTTCTTTTTCAGACCCTATCATTGCACTATTGCTTATTCAATACCACCAGCAGATGGAGACACTATATTGCAACATTAGTTGTGAGCAGCAGTTTGTACAAACAAATGCCTCATAGCTGATGTCCTATCCATTATTGCAATGGATGGCTGGCTGGCAACATTTGTTTTTATTATTCCAATACCACAGTACCAATGCATGGTCACTCAACAGCAATGACACCCCCATGTCAATTAACAAGATTCAGCTCCCACTACCTGAAAGACAGCTACCTATCATGTCATGTCCAACCTGCACAGGTGTGCAGGTTGCTGAGCTTATTCAATTAAAGAGGACATTCAGCAGCAGCAGCAGTCCTGTGCCTGGTCGCTCCAACAGGGGCCAGACACAAGCGGCACAACCTATTGTCTTTTGCCTGCAGTAAGGGCCCACTGGACTAGCCAGCAAGCAGCTGCAGCAGCAAATAAACAGGTAATCTTTCTTTCCAACACTGAAACCTGGTGGTGCACTTAATATATGCTACCAGATAGGGGACATATCAGATATTAAACTGATAAAAACAGACACCACATTTGATCTCAGCCAAAAAGAAGGACGAGAAGTGATAACTGTCAAAGGGGAGGAACCCCTTCACATGCACCATCACTACTTGTAGGAAGGGAGGCTGGCTGGCAGCCTCCCATACACACCCTGGCTGGGTGGCAGTCACCCACCAGTACACACAGCAGACATTAAACCCATATCATTATCATTATTGCTAAGCAGGAAGATGGGAGTCCATTTCACTCTGATGGAGCATTTTTAAATGCAATCCATAACCTGGCTTTGGCAGGAACCTTTCTTTCGCCTCCTACTTGCATGTGATACTGGGTTTAGGATCTGCATAGGAAACACACACACACACACACAAGCACACACTTACATGTGTTGCCTGCTGACTCCTCCTTGGCTGTCCCCAAACGGTATAAAACCAACAGCCACGGGAAGCTGTAAGGATAGAGGACATACCTGCATCCTATTGGACTCACTTGTCTTGGTTAAATCCAGCTTATTTGACAACCTATGGTGCTGCTGCTTCTACTCATGGAAGTGCGGCTTCTGACAAGGCTGTTCTTTGGTGGGCCTAGGCGACATCACAATCTCCATGGTTACATACACAACAAAGGTCAGATGTTGTTTACACCTGGCCATGCCAGTGGTATTGAGTAGCATATCCCAGTGCTAAGGGTCCTGGGTGCAACAATCTTTCAATGGGGAATAGCCGAGCTGAGTTTGTCAAGTGCACCCATGTTTGCAACTCCAGCAATACACACATATTGTTACGCCGAGCGCTCCGGGTCCCCGCTCCTCCCCGGAGCGCTCGCAACATCCTCGCAATTGCAGCGCCCCGGTCAGACCTGCTGACCGGGTGCGCTGCGATACCTCTCCCAGCCGGGATGCGATTCGCGATGCGGGAGGCGCCCGCTCGCGATGCGCACCCCGGCTCCCGTACCTGACTCGCTCTCCGTCGGTCTTGTCCCGGCGCGCACGGCCCCGCTCCTTAGGGCGCGCGCGCCGGGTCTCTGCGATTTAAAGGGCCACTGCGCCACTGATTGGCGCAGTTGGCTTAATTAGTGTGTTCACCTGTGCACTCCCTATTTATACCTCACTTCCCCTGCACTCCCTCGCCGGATCTTGTTGCCATTGTGCCAGTGAAAGCGTTTCCTTGTGTGTTCCTAGCCTGTGTTCCAGACCTCCTGCCGTTGCCCCTGACTACGATCCTTGCTGCCTGCCCCGACCTTCTGCTACGTCCGACCTTGCTCTTGTCTACTCCCTTGTACCGCGCCTATCTTCAGCAGTCAGAGAGGTTGAGCCGTTGCTGGTGGATACGACCTGGTTGCTACCGCCGCTGCAAGACCATCCCGCTTTGCGGCGGGCTCTGGTGAATACCAGTAGCAACTTAGAACCGGTCCACCAGCACGGTCCACGCCAATCCCTCTCTGGCACAGAGGATCCACCTCCTGCCAGCCGAATCGTGACAGTAGATCCGGCCATGGATCCCGCTGAAGTTCCACTGCCAGTTGTCGCCGACCTCACCACGGTGGTCGCCCAGCAGTCGCAACAGATAGCGCAACAAGGCCACCAGCTGTCTCAACTGACCGTGATGCTACAGCAGCTACTACCACAGCTTCAGCAATCATCTCCTCCGCCAGCTCCTGCACCTCCTCCGCAGCGAGTGGCCGCTTCCGGCCTACGACTATCCTTGCCGGATAAATTTGATGGGGACTCTAAGTTTTGCCGTGGCTTTCTTTCGCAATGTTCCCTGCACTTGGAGATGATGTCGGACCAGTTTCCTACTGAAAGGTCTAAGGTGGCTTTCGTAGTCAGCCTTCTGTCTGGGAAAGCTCTGTCATGGGCCACACCGCTCTGGGACCGCAATGACCCCGTCACTGCCTCTGTACACTCCTTCTTCACGGAGATTCGAAGTGTCTTTGAGGAACCTGCCCGAGCCTCTTCTGCTGAGACTGCCCTGCTGAACCTGGTCCAGGGTAATTCTTCTGTTGGCGAGTACGCCATCCAATTCCGTACCCTTGCCTCCGAATTATCCTGGAATAATGAGGCCCTCTGCGCGACCTTTAAAAAAGGCCTATCCAGCAACATTAAAGATGTTCTGGCCGCACGAGAAATTCCTGCTAACCTGCATGAACTTATTCATCTGGCCACCCGCATTGACATGCGTTTTTCTGAAAGGCGTCAGGAGCTCCGCCAGGATATGGACTTTGTTCGCACAAGGCGTTTTTTCTCCCCGGCTCCTCTCTCCTCTGGTCCTCTGCAATCCGTTCCTGTGCCTCCCGCCGTGGAGGCTATGCAAGTTGACCGGTCTCGCTTGACACCTCAAGAGAGGACACGACGCCGCATGGAGAATCTGTGCCTGTACTGTGCCGGTACCGAACACTTCCTGAAGGATTGTCCTATCCGTCCTCCCCGCCTGGAAAGACGTACGCTGACTCCGCACAAAGGTGAGACAGTTCTTGATGTCAACTCTGCTTCTCCACGCCTTACTGTGCCTGTGCGGATATCTTCCTCTACCTTCTCCTTCTCTACTATGGCCTTCTTGGATTCCGGATCTGCAGGAAATTTTATTTTGGCCTCTCTCATCAACAGGTTCAACATCCCGGTGACCAGTCTCGCCAGACCCCTCTACATCAATTGTGTTAACAATGAAAGATTGGACTGTACCGTGCGTTACCGCACGGAACCCCTCCTAATGTGCATCGGACCTCATCACGAAAAAATTTAGTTTTTGGTCCTCTCCAATTGCACTTCCGAAATTCTTCTTGGATTACCGTGGCTTCAACGCCATTCCCCAACCCTTGATTGGTCCACAGGAGAAATCAAGAGCTGGGGTACTTCTTGTTTCAAAGACTGTCTTAAACCGGTTCCCAGTACTCCCTGCCGTGACCCTGTGGTTCCCCCTGTAACCGGTCTTCCTAAGGCTTATATGGACTATGCTGACGTGTTTTGCAAAAAGCAAGCTGAGACTTTACCTCCTCACAGGCCTTATGACTGTCCTATTGACCTCCTCCCGGGTACTACTCCACCCCGGGGCAGAATTTATCCTCTGTCCGCTCCAGAGACTCTTGCTATGTCTGAATACATCCAGGAAAATTTAAAAAAGGGGTTTATCCGCAAATCCTCCTCTCCTGCCGGAGCTGGATTTTTTTTTTGTGTCCAAAAAAGATGGCTCCCTACGTCCTTGCATTGATTACCGCGGACTTAATAAAATCACGGTAAAGAACCGCTACCCCCTACCTCTTATCTCAGAACTCTTTGATCGCCTTCAAGGTGCCCACATCTTTACCAAACTGGACTTAAGAGGTGCTTATAATCTCATCCGCATCAGGGAGGGGGACGAATGGAAGACTGCATTTAACACCAGAGATGGACACTTTGAGTATCTGGTCATGCCCTTTGGCCTGTGCAACGCCCCTGCCGTCTTCCAAGACTTTGTTAATGAAATTTTTCGTGATCTCTTATATTCCTGTGTTGTTGTTTATCTGGACGATATTCTGATTTTTTCTGCCAACTTAGAAGAACACCGCCAGCATGTCCGCATGGTTCTTCAGAGACTTCGAGACAATCAACTTTATGCCAAAATGGAGAAATGTCTGTTTGAATGTCAATCTCTTCCTTTCCTAGGATACTTGGTCTCTGGCCAGGGATTACAAATGGACCCAGATAAACTCTCTGCCGTCTTAGATTGGCCACGCCCCTCCGGACTCCGTGCTATCCAACGTTTTTTGGGGTTCGCCAATTATTACAGACAATTTATTCCACACTTTTCCACTATTGTGGCTCCTATCGTGGCTTTAACCAAGAAAAATGCCAATCCCAAGTCCTGGTCTCCCCAAGCGGAAGACGCATTTAAACGGCTCAAGTCTGCCTTTTCTTCTGCTCCCGTGCTCTCCAGACCTGACCCATCTAAACCCTTCCTATTGGAGGTAGATGCCTCCTCAGTGGGAGCTGGAGCGGTCCTTCTACAAAAAAATTCTTCCGGGCATGCTGTTACTTGTGGTTTTTTTTCTAGGACCTTCTCTCCGGCGGAGAGAAACTACTCCATCGGGGATCGAGAACTACTGGCCATTAAATTGGCGCTTGAGGAATGGAGGCATCTGCTGGAGGGATCAAAATTTCCAGTTATCATTTACACCGATCACAAGAATCTCTCCTATCTCCAGTCTGCCCAACGGCTGAACCCTCACCAGGCCAGGTGGTCGTTGTTCTTTGCCCGTTTTAACTTTGAAATTCATTTTCGCCCTGCCGACAAGAACATTAGGGCCGATGCCCTCTCTCGTTCCTCGGATGCCTCGGAAGTAGAGGTCTCTCCGCAACACATCATTCCTCCTGACTGTCTGATCTCCACTTCTCCAGCCTCCATCAGGCAAACTCCTCCAGGGAAGACCTTAGTTTCTCCACGCCAACGTCTCGGGATTCTCAAATGGGGACACTCCTCCCACCTCGCAGGCCATGCGGGCATCAAAAAGTCCTTGCAACTCATCTCTCGTTTCTATTGGTGGCCGACTCTGGAGACGGATGTTGTTGATTTTGTGCGGGCCTGTACTGTCTGTGCCCGGGATAAGACTCCTCGCCAGAAGCCTGCTGGTCTCCTTCATCCTCTGCCTGTCCCCGAACAGCCTTGGTCACTGATTGGTATGGACTTTATTACAGACTTACCCCCATCCCGTGGCAACACTGTTGTTTGGGTGGTCGTTGATCGATTTTCCAAGATGGCACATTTTATTCCTCTTCCTGGTCTTCCTTCAGCGCCTCAGTTGGCAAAAAATTTTTTGTACACATTTTTCGTCTTCACGGTTTGCCCACGCAGATCGTCTCGGATAGAGGCGTCCAATTCGTGTCTAAATTCTGGAGGGCCCTCTGTAAACAGCTCAAGATTAAATTAAACTTCTCTTCTTCTTATCATCCCCAATCCAATGGGCAAGTAGAAAGAATTAACCAGGTCCTGGGTGACTATTTACGGCATTTTGTTTCCTCCCGCCAGGATGACTGGGCAGACCTTCTACCATGGGCCGAATTCTCATACAACTTCAGAGTCTCTGAATCTTCTGCTAAGTCCCCATTTTTTGTGGTGTACGGCCGTCACCCTCTTCCCCCCCTCCCTACTCCCTTGCCCTCTGGTTTGCCCGCTGTGGATGAAGTGACTCGTGATCTTTCCACCATATGGAAAGAGACCCAAAATTCTCTTTTACAGGCTTCATTCCGCATGAAAAGGTTTGCCGATAAGTAAAGAAGAACTCCCCCCATTTTTGCTCCCGGAGACAAGGTATGGCTATCTTGGTCCTTTCAAAGTCTTGTGCCAGATTAATCCTGTCTCTTACAAACTCCTTCTTCCTCCTTCTCTTCGTATTCCCAATGCCTTCCATGTCTCTCTCCTTAAACCACTCATCATCAACCGTTTCTCTCCCAAACTTGTTTCTCCCACTCCTGTTTCCGGTTCTTCTGACGTCTTCTCCGTGAAGGAGATACTGGCCACCAAGACGGTCAGAGGGAAAAAAATTTTTTGGGTGGATTGGGAAGGCTGTGGTCCAGAAGAGAGATCCTGGGAACCTGAGGACAACATCCTAGACAAAAGTCTGGTCCTCAGGTTCTCAGGCTCCAAGAAGAGGGGGAGACCCAAGGGGGGGTACTGTTACGCCGAGCGCTCCGGGTCCCCGCTCCTCCCCGGAGCGCTCGCAACATCCTCGCAATTGCAGCGCCCCGGTCAGACCTGCTGACCGGGTGTGCTGCGATACCTCTCCCAGCCGGGATGCGATTCGCGATGCGGGAGGCGCCCGCTCGCGATGCGCACCCCGGCTCCCGTACCTGATTCGCTCTCCGTCGGTCTTGTCCCGGCGCGCGCGGCCCCGCTCCTTAGGGCGCGCGTGCGCCGGGTCTCTGCGATTTAAAGGGCCACTGCGCCACTGATTGGCGCAGTTGGCTTAATTAGTGTGTTCACCTGTGCACTCCCTATTTATACCTCACTTCCCCTGCACTCCCTCGCCGGATCTTGTTGCCTTTGTGCCAGTGAAAGCGTTTCCTTGTGTGTTCCTAGCCTGTGTTCCAGACCTCCTGCCGTTGCCCCTGACTACGATCCTTGCTGCCTGCCCCGACCTTCTGCTACGTCCGACCTTGCTCTTGTCTACTCCCTTGTACCGCGCCTATCTTCAGCAGTCAGAGAGGTTG
The DNA here is from genome assembly GCF_029499605.1 of Hyla sarda. NCBI lineage: Eukaryota > Metazoa > Chordata > Amphibia > Anura > Hylidae > Hyla > Hyla sarda. The sequence goes on along the minus strand of NW_026607962.1, from coordinate 75,499 downwards.
AGCCGTTGCTGGTGGATACGACCTGGTTGCTACCGCCGCTGCAAGACCATCCCGCTTTGCGGCGGGCTCTGGTGAATACCAGTAGCAACTTAGAACCGGTCCACCAGCACGGTCCACGCCAATCCCTCTCTGGCACAGAGGATCCACCTCCTGCCAGCCGAATCGTGACACATATGTGTATCTATCTATCTCTCTCTCTCTCTCTCTCTCTCTATATATATATATATATATATATATATATATATAGATATTGTGATGATTCCTCCTTGGGGATTAGCTCTGGGATCGTCCTGGTCACTTGCCACGTGACACGTTCCTCACAATAACACCAGAGACCACAGTTCCGCATACAAGTCTGGCTCCTCGCCAGATTTATTTCCACAGGTTGCAGGTAAAACAAAACATAGACAGGAACAAAATAAAGTCCTAGACAGTCTGGTCACTGACTACACATGTCAGCATGCCCTGACTACGAACTGGTGAGCTTCCCTCAGCCAGTTAAACATGTGTCTCCTGCAACCTGTTACTCACAGTTCACACCACTTCTTGGACCACTCGTAGCGCCTTCTACGTGTTACCTAAACAGGGTCTGTGTGTCTCCCCCTCTAACAGCCAGCATACTGTTTCCAAGGGAGAGCCCCAACTATTCTGATTCCTTTTCTTTTACACACACTTCCCCTTCCTGATACCTCATTAATCAGTCCACAGGTGGAGCATGCTCCAGAGTTAGCGAGGGAAATACAGCCTTTCCCTTGCCACACTGCCACAAATCCCCCCCCCCTCCCCTCTGCTCAGACCACCGGGAAGGAGCTCTTTTATTCAAAAGGCAGAGTCCAACTTCCTTTTCTTTTCCTTGGTCAACTTTTGTCCCTCAGTCTCTGAAGTCCTTGACTTTTTTTTTCCGGATTTTTACCAGCCACCAATTGCAAGTCTCTCGGTCACACCTCTCCAGTACTAGGTTCTTCACCCTGGTGTGGGCAGGGTTCTTGAAATTAAGGAGAGAGAGGACCGATGCTTCTAACCTTTGTCTTCTTCTGGCTTGCCAGACCTCTGCCTCTGCTTCAGAGAATCTTTCGGTCTCAGTGGCTTCACCAACCACTGTCTTGTTCTCTGTAGCTTCAGAGGACCTCTGACACGGGTCCATCTCAGTTTCAACTATAGAGTACTTCCCACCTGGTTTCACCACAGTTTTGACTTCAGTGCATTTCTCACATGGTTTCACCTCATCCCTTCCAGCTTTCTCTTCAGTGGCACCAGCTTCCTCATGTTTGGCTTCAGAGTCTTTGGCTCCTTTAGATTCTTGTCTAGAATCAGCTTCTCCTACTGTTTGGCTCTTCTCTGCAACTTCTTCAGGCTTACTCTTCTCTTCACCTGTAGCTTCAGTTGTGCCATTCTCTTTACTCATAGCTTTTGAGGTTGACTCTGGTTTAGCTTCTGCTTCAGAAGATTTCTCTGCCTCAGCATTACCTTCAGAATTTTTGGTCTGCTCAGGTTCAGAGGATTTCCCGCCTGACTCCTCCTTAGTCTCCACTTCAGAGGATTTCACACCAGGTTTCTGCTCAGTCCTAGCTTCAGGGGACTTCTTACAGGGCTTCACCTCAATCTTAGCATTAGAGGACTTTTTACCAGGCTTCAGAGAAAGCATCCCTGTATCCCGTAACTTCTGCCCCAGAAGCCTTTCTTGAGCCAATTCCCCCATAGCTTGGTCTCTGCTCTCTTTTAGGACTTCCTGGTCCTCTTCCTTTTTCTCACATTTTCGCTGCTTACACTGGAGCTTAGCGGACTTCATCCTCTCACTGTCAAGTAACTCTCTCAAGTCCCTGACAGTATCTTCCGAAGACAGCAATTGTTTCCTCAACTGTTCATTGTCCGCCAGAACAGCCACCTGCTCGTAGAGTGGCGCTCCCAGCAAAACCAAGACAGCTACGTGGGACCTTCTGCGCATTTCGTTCTGCATTTCCAGGCTCTCTTTTAAGATCTTCATGTCATCTTCCAGCTTTATATATTTCAGCTGCTCACTCTTGAGTTTAGCAGAGTTCATCTTCTCACTGCCCAGCAACTGTTTCTTGGTTTTCTCTAACTCATTGATACATTTTCCACTCTCACCAATCTGTTCAGATAGATCTGAGATCTCCTGTTGCAAGTTCTTGTTTTCATGTTTCAGAGTCTCAACTTGTTTCAGGGCCTCCTCATACTGCTCACGGAGCAAGTCATTGTCATGACGAGCAGATTGAAGAGCATGTGCAAGGGCATTCTTCGCCTTGACTTCCTCCTCAAGTTGTCTCTTAGCTTTAGAGACTTTCTCCAGATTGCTGGCAAGAGCCTCAACTTCCATCTTCATTTCATTCTTCGTTTTTTCTATTTTTTTCATGGCTACCAGCCTAGCCTTGTGATCACTCCACAGAGCCTGATATGCACCATGTAGAAGACTCACTTCTTCTTCCTGGAATGACATCCGCTTGGCCAGACTCTCCACTTCACTCTCCTTGCTGGTCACAAGACCCTGGGAGAGGGACAGTTCATCCTGCAGAGCCACAAACTCACTTCTGTGGTGATCCATGACTTTTTCCAGCTGAAGCCTCGCTTCTTGCTCTTTCTTAAAGTCAGCAAGTGATTTGTCCTTCTCCTCTGTCAAGCAATGTACCTCTTTTTCTTTTTCCATCAACTTCACAGAAACCATCTGCAGGGTTTCTTCCAGATTCTGGATCTGCTCCAGTTTTTTTTCAAGGCCAGCTCGTCTTTTCCGAGACCTTTTACTGACAGCGGTCTCCTCACTCTCGCTGTTAGACCTTGAGACATCCTCTGGTCCTCTGTCAGACACTCGACCCAGCTCTTCTCCATCTCTAGATGAAGTCTCCCCCTTTTTCGGGGTTGTGGCCACTTGTGCCTCATTATTATCATCAACAACAGGTGCCACTGACACCTGGCCCTCTTCCTCTCCCACCACGTTGGCAACTCAGGAGACTCTTGCTAAACACTCCCGTCGGACTGGCAATCCCTTTGTGGTAAGTTTGTTCAATGACTCTGGGCACCAGCGAATCCGGGTGATTCCCAAACAGTTCCTCTGAACTGTCTCTTGGCTCCTTGGCCTTGACTTTTCTTTTGTCTTGTCACAGTCTCTTCATGGCCTGGAAAAAACTAGTAGGGCTCCTGGGTCTGCAACAATATGTGGTCCAGTGGTTCGACCTTCCTGGTTACGACCTCTCTCTAGTTCAGACACCACATCTTTTTCCCCTTAGGACTCTGTCTGTGACCGTAAGTGCAGCCCCCCAGCTCCACCGGTACTCTTTTCCGGAGTTTTGGTTTCTCCACAGCCATCTCTGTAGCTTCTTTTCCAGTCACCTCTTTATCTTGACTCGCGGACTGTTCTTCAGCTCCCCTAGTGGTCTGGCACACTCCCACCTGAGATATACCTAGGGTCTGCTGACACTCCCCGTCCTCAGCCTCTGTGGAGTTACTGTCCCCTGCTATGTGGTGTAAATCAAGTGTTGTGAGCCTATCAGGTGTTCCTGCTCTAGTCACCTGACTATCTTCCCACAGCTGCGGAAAAAATGGAAAATCCTTCCCCAGCACTGCTTCATACTCTTAGGTAGGCTCAATTGCAACCTTATGACTTATGGTACCATAGGGAGTAGAAATACACACATTAACTGTTTTATAACCCCAGATACCGGCTTGTATATACACTACAGCAGGGTCTGGCTTTCTGCCGCTGGTCTTTACCAGAGTTATTACAAATTTTGGATCTAACAAAACCATCATCTTTTTACCTTCTATTTCCAGCTCACAAAGGTTTTCTTTTGTCCTGTGCGAGGTGGCGACAGTACTCTTTACATCGGAACACATTAACATAAGTGCTTCAAGAAAAACATTATCAGCCTGCATGGGTTCACAATATACAGCACCATTCACACAGTCCAGTAGAGACCCCCCCAGTCCTCACTACTTACGGAACCTTTGTGCGTGAACTCTGAGGTGCACTCTCAGCATCCCACAGCTGCCAGAAATATGGAAAGTCTCTGCCCAGTGCAATTTCCACTGTAAGTTCCGCACATACCTCCATCATATGGCTTACCAAAACATGTATCAAAGGTAATTTGAACAGTCTTACTGGGCGCCGGGCGGGACTTCACAAATGGAATTATTTCTGGCATAATCCGAGATACAGTCTGGCAACAATCCAAGTTCACCCACAGTGGGATTCCGCCCACCAACAACTCACGGGACCTCGGCTTCATTCTGGCGACCACCGGTTGTGGCCCACGTCGGTTGCCCCCAGCAACGGCCTGCCGATGTCCTTTTTCCAGGAAAAAAATCTCGATCCGTTGCCCCGAGCAATGCTCCTCCACAGACTCGCTCACTCTCATACTTGGCTCGCTCGCTCGCATATCTGGCTTGCTCGCACGCATATCTGGCTCGCTCGCTTTCATATCTGGCTCGCTCGCATGCTCTCATGTCTCGCTCGCTTGCTCTCACGTCTCGCTCGCTCTCATATCTGGCTCGCTCGCTCACAAATCTGGCTCGCTCGCTCTCATATCTGGCTCGCTCTCATATCTGGCTCGCTCGCTTGCTCTCATATCTGGCTCGCTCGCTCTCATGTCTGGCTCGCTCGCTCTCATATCTGGATTGCTCGCTTGCTCTCATATCTGGCTCGCTCGCTTGCTTCCTTGTCTGGCTCGCTCTCTTATCTGGCTCGCTCGCATATCTGGCTCGCTCGCTCTCACATCTGGCTTGCTAGCTTGCTCTCATATCTGGCTCGCTCGCTTGCTCTCTTGTTTGGTTCGCTCTCTTATCTGGCTCGCTCTCATATCTGGCTTGCTCGCTTGCTCTCATATCTGGCTCGCTCGCTTGCTCTCATATCTGGCTCACTCGCTTGCTCTCTTGTCTGGCTCGCTCTTCTATCTGGCTCGCTCTTCTATCTGGCAAGCTCGCTCTCACATCTGGCTCGCTCGTTTGCTCTCATATCTGGCTCGCTTGCGCTCTTGTCTGGCTCGCTCTCTTATCTGGCTGGCTCGCATATCTTGCTCGCTAGCTCTCACATCTGGCTCGCTCTCTTGTTCTCATATCTGGCTCGCTCGCTTGCTCTCTTGTCTGACTCGCTCTCTTGTCTGTCTCGCTCTCACATCTGGCTCGCTCGCTTGCTCTCATATCTGGCTCGCTTGCTCTCTTGTGTGGCTTGCTCTCTTATCTGGCTCGCTCGCTCTCATATCTGGCTCGCTCGCTTGCTCTCATGTCTGCCTCGCTCGCTCTCATATCTGGATCACTCGCTTGCTCTCATGTCTGGCTCGCTCGCTCTCTTATCTTGCTCGCTCGCTTGCTCTCTTGTCTGGTTCGCTCTCTTAACTGGCTCGGTCTCATATCTGGCTTGCTAGCTTGCTCTCATATCTGGCTCGCTCGCTTGCTCTCTTGTCTGTCTCGCTCTCTTTTATGGCTCGCTCGCATATCTGGCTCGCTCGCTCTCATATCTTGCTCGCTCGCTCTCATATCTGGCTTGCTCACTTACTCTCATGCCTGGCTCGCTCGCTCTCATATCTGGCTCGCTCGCTTGCTCTCATGTCTGGCTCGCTCGCTCTCATATCCGGCTCGCTCGCTTGCTCTCTTGTCTGGTTCGCTCTCTTATCTGTCTCGCTCTCATATCTGACTTGCTCGCTTGCTCTCACATCTGGCTCACTCGCTTGCTCTCATATCTGGCTCGCTCGCTCGCTTGCTCTCTTGTCTTGCTCGCTCTCTTATCTGTCTCGCTCTCATATCTGAATTGCTCGCTTGCTCTCACATCTGGCTCACTCGCTTGCTCTCACATCTGGCTCGCTCGCTTGCTCTCATATCTGGCTCGCTCTCTTATCTGGCTTGCTCACTAGCATATCTGGCTCGCTCGCTTTCTCTCTTGTCTGGCTTGTTCTCTTATCTGGCTCGCTCGCTCTCATATCTGGCTCGCTCGCTTGCTCTCATGTCTGGCTCGCTCGCTCTCATATCTGGCTCGCTCGCTTGGGCTCATGTCTGGCTTGCTCACTCTCATATCTGGCTCGCTCGCTTGCTCTCATGTCTGGCTCGCTCGCTCTCATATCTGGCTCGCTCGCTTGCTCTCATGTCTGGCTCGCTCGCTCTCAGATCTGGTTCGCTCGCTTGCTCTCATTTCTTGCTCACTTGCTCTCATATCTGGCTCGCTCGATTGCTCTCTTGTCTGGCTCGCTCTCTTAAATGGCTCGCTCGCATATCTGGCTCACTCGCTTGCTCTCATAACTAGCTCGCTCGCTTGCACTCTTGTCTGGCTCGCTCTCTTATCTGGCTTGCTCGCTTGCATATCTGGCTAGCTCGCTCTCATATCTGTCTCGCTCGCTTGCTCTCATGTCTGGCTCGCTCGCTCTCATATCTGGATCGCTCGCTCACATATCTGTCTCGCTCGCTTGCTCTCTTGTCTGGTTCGCTCTCTTATCTGGCTCGCTCTCATATCTGGCTTGCTCGCTTGCACTCATATCTGGCTCGCTCGCCTGCTCTCATATCTGGCTCGCTCGCTTGCTCTCTTGTCTGGCTCGCTCTCTTATCTGGCTCGCTCGCATATCTGGCTCGCTCGCATATCTGGCTCGCTTGCTCTCACATCTGGTTTGCTCGCTTGTTCTTATATCTGGCTAGCTCGTTTTCTCTTTTGCCTGGCTCACTCGCATATCTTATGTGGCTCGCTCGCATATTTGGCTAGCTCGCTCTCATATCTGGCTCGCTCGCTTGCTCTCATATCTGTCTAGCTCGCTTGCTCTCATATCTGGCTCGCTCACTTGCTCTCTTGTCTGGTTCGCTCTCTTATTTGGCTTGCTCGCATATCTGGCTCGCTCGCTCTCACATCTGGCTCGCTCGCTTGCTCTCATATCTGGCTCGCTCGCTTGCTCTCTTGTCTGGCTCGCTCTCTTATTTGCTCGCTCGCATATCTGGCTCGCTCGCTCTCAAATCTGGCTCGCTCGCTTGCTCTCATATCTGGCTTGCTCGCTTGCTCTCATATCCGGCTCGCTCGCTTGCTCTCATATCTTGCTCGCTCGCTTGCTCTCTTGTCTGGCTCGCTCTCTTATCTGGCTCTCTCGCATATCTGGCTCGCTCGCTCTCACATCTAGCTGGCTCGCTTGCTCTCATATCTGGCTCGCTTGCTCTCTTGTCTGGCTCGCTGTCTTATCTGGCTCGCTCTTATATCTGCCTTGCTAGCTCGCTCTCATATCTGGCTCGCTCGCTTGCTCTCTTGTCTGTCTCGCTCTCTTTTATGGCTCGCTCGCATATCTGGCTAGCTTGCTCTCACATCTGGCTCGCTCGCTTGCTCTCTTGTCTGGCTCGCTCTCTTATCTGGCTCGCTCGCTCGCATATCTGGCTCGCTCGCTCTCATGTCTGGCTCGCTCGCTCTCATATCTGGCTTGCTCGCTTGCTCTCATATCTGGCTCGCTCGCTTACTCTCATATCTGGCTCGCTCGCTTGCTCTCTTGTCTGGCTCACTCTCTTATCTGGCTCGCTCGCATATCTGGCTCGCTCGCTCTCAAATCTGGCTCGCTCGCTTGCTCTCATATCTGGCTTGCTCGCTTGCTCCCATATCTGGCTCGCTCGCTTGCTCTCATATCTGGCTCGCTCGCTTTTTCTCATATCTGGCTCGCTCGCTTGCTCTCTTGTCTGGCTCGCTCTCTTATCTGGCTCGCTCTCTTATCTGGCTCGCTCGCATATCTGGCTCGCTCGCTCTCAAATCTGGCTCGCTCGCTTGCTCTCATATTTGGCTAGCTCGCTTTCTCTCTTGTCTTGCTCGCTCTCATATCTGGCTCGCTCGCTCTCATATCTGGCTGGTTCGCTTGCTCTCATATCTGGCTCGCTTGCTTGCTCTCTTGTCTGGCTCACTCTCTTATCTGGCTTGCTCGCTAGCATATCTGGCTCGCACGCTTGCTCTCTTGTCTGGCTTGCTCTCTTATCTGTCTCGCTCTCACATCTGGCTCGCTCGCTTGCTCTCATATCTGGCTCGCTCGCTTGCTCTCTTGTCTGGCTCACTCTCTTAGCTGGCTCGCTCGCTAGCATATCTGGCTTGCACGCTTGCTCTTTTGTCTGGCTTGCTCTCTTATCTGGCTCGCTCGCTCTCATATCTGGCTCGCTTGCTTGCTCTCATATCTGGCTAGCTCGTTTGCTCTCTTGTCTGGCTCGCTCTCTTATCTGGCTCGCTCACATATCTGGCTCGCTCGCTCTCACATCTAGCTGGCTCGCTTGCTCTCATATTTGGCTCGCTCGCTTGCTCTCTTGTCTGGCTCGCTCTCTTATCTGGCTCGCTCTCATATCTGGCTTGCTAGCTTGCTCTGATATCTGGCTCCCTCGCTTGCTCTCTTGTCTGTCTCGCTCGCTTGCTCTCATATCTGGCTCGCTCGCTTTTTCTCATATCTGGCTCGCTCGCTTGCTCTCTTGTCTGGCTCGCTCTCTTCTCTGGCTCGCTCGCATATCTGGCTCGCTCGCTCTCTTGTCTGGCACGCTCACTTGCTCTCATATTTGGCTAGCTCGCTTTCTCTCTTGTCTTGCTCACTCTCATATCTGGCTCGCTCGCTCTCATATCTGGCTGGTTCGCCTACTCTCATATCTGGCTCGCTCGCTTGCTCTCTTGTCTGGCTCGCTCTCTTATCTGGCTTGCTCGCTAGCATATCTGGCTCGCACGCTTGCTCTCTTGTCTGGCTTGCTCTCTTATCTGTCTCGCTCTCACATCTGGCTCGCTCGCTTGCTCTCATATCTGGCTCGCTCGCTTGCTCTCTTGTCTGGCTCGCTCTCTTATCTGGCTTGCTCGTTAGCAAATCTGGCTCGCACGCTTGCTCTCTTGTCTGGCTTGCTCTCTTATCTGGCTCGATCGCTCTCATATCTGGCTCGCTCGCTTGCTCTCATGTCTGGCTCGCTCGCTCTCATATCTGGCTTTCTCACTTGCTCTCTTGTATGGTCGCTCTCTTATCTGGCTCGCTCGCTTGTTCTCATATCTGGCTCGCTCGCTTGCTCTCTTGTCTGGCTCGCTCTCTTATCTGGCTCGCTCGCATATCTGGCTCGCTCGCTCTCATATCTGGCTCGCTCGCTTGCTCTCATATTTGGCTAGCTCTCTTTCTCTCTTGTCTTGCTCGCTCTCTTATCTGGCTCGCTCGCTCTTATATCTGGCTGGTTCGCTTGCTCTCATATCTGGCTCGCTCGCTTGCTCTCTTGTCTGGCTCGCTCTCTTATCTGGCTCGCTCGCTAGCATATCTGGCTTGCACGCTTGCTCTCTTGTCTGGCTTGCTCTCTTATCTGGCTCGCTCGCTCTCATATCTGGCTCGCTTGCTTGCTCTCATATCTGGCTCGCTCGCTTGCTCTCTTGTCTGGCTCGCTCTCTTATCTGGCTCGCTCACATATTTGGCTCGCTCGCTCTCACATCTAGCTGGCTCGCTTGCTCTCATATTTGGCTCGCTCGCTTGCTCTCTTGTCTGGCTCGCTCTCTTATCTGGCTCGCTCTCATATCTGGCTTGCTCGCTTGCTCTCATATCTGGCTCGCTCGCTTGCTCTCATATCTGGCTCGCTCGCTTGCTCTCTTGTCTGGCTCGCTCTCTTATTTGCTCGCTCGCCTATCTGGCTCGCTCGCTCTCACATCTGGCTCGCTCGCTTGCTCTCATATCTGGCTTGCTCGCTTGCTCTCTTGTCTGGCTCGCTCTCTTATCAGGCTCGCTCGCATATCTGGCTCGCTCGCTCTCACATCTGGCTCACTCGCTTGCTCTCATATCTGGCTTGCTCGCTTGCGCTCTTGTCTGGCTCACTCGCATATCTGGATCACTCGCTTGCTCTCATATCTGGCTCGCTTGCTTGCTCTCATATCTGGCTAGCTCGTTTGCTCTCTTGTCTGGCTCGCTCTCTTATCTGGCTCGCTCACATATCTGGCTCGCTCGCTCTCACATCTAGCTGGCTCGCTTGCTCTCATATTTGGCTCGCTCGCTTGCTCTCTTGTCTGGCTCGCTCTCTTATCTGGCTCGCTCTCATATCTGGCTTGCTAGCTTGCTCTGATATCTGGCTCCCTCGCTTGCTCTCTTGTCTGTCTCGCTCGCTTGCTCTCATATCTGGCTCGCTCGCTTTTTCTCATATCTGGCTCGCTCGCTTGCTCTCTTGTCTGGCTCGCTCTCTTCTCTGGCTCGCTCGCATATCTGGCTCGCTCGCTCTCTTGTCTGGCACGCTCACTTGCTCTCATATTTGGCTAGCTCGCTTTCTCTCTTGTCTTGCTCACTCTCATATCTGGCTCGCTCGCTCTCATATCTGGCTGGTTCGCCTACTCTCATATCTGGCTCGCTCGCTTGCTCTCTTGTCTGGCTCGCTCTCTTATCTGGCTTGCTCGCTAGCATATCTGGCTCGCACGCTTGCTCTCTTGTCTGGCTTGCTCTCTTATCTGTCTCGCTCTCACATCTGGCTCGCTCGCTTGCTCTCATATCTGGCTCGCTCGCTTGCTCTCTTGTCTGGCTCGCTCTCTTATCTGGCTTGCTCGTTAGCAAATCTGGCTCGCACGCTTGCTCTCTTGTCTGGCTTGCTCTCTTATCTGGCTCGATCGCTCTCATATCTGGCTCGCTCGCTTGCTCTCATGTCTGGCTCGCTCGCTCTCATATCTGGCTTTCTCACTTGCTCTCTTGTATGGTCGCTCTCTTATCTGGCTCGCTCGCTTGTTCTCATATCTGGCTCGCTCGCTTGCTCTCTTGTCTGGCTCGCTCTCTTATCTGGCTCGCTCGCATATCTGGCTCGCTCGCTCTCATATCTGGCTCGCTCGCTTGCTCTCATATTTGGCTAGCTCTCTTTCTCTCTTGTCTTGCTCGCTCTCTTATCTGGCTCGCTCGCTCTTATATCTGGCTGGTTCGCTTGCTCTCATATCTGGCTCGCTCGCTTGCTCTCTTGTCTGGCTCGCTCTCTTATCTGGCTCGCTCGCTAGCATATCTGGCTTGCACGCTTGCTCTCTTGTCTGGCTTGCTCTCTTATCTGGCTCGCTCGCTCTCATATCTGGCTCGCTTGCTTGCTCTCATATCTGGCTCGCTCGCTTGCTCTCTTGTCTGGCTCGCTCTCTTATCTGGCTCGCTCACATATTTGGCTCGCTCGCTCTCACATCTAGCTGGCTCGCTTGCTCTCATATTTGGCTCGCTCGCTTGCTCTCTTGTCTGGCTCGCTCTCTTATCTGGCTCGCTCTCATATCTGGCTTGCTCGCTTGCTCTCATATCTGGCTCGCTCGCTTGCTCTCATATCTGGCTCGCTCGCTTGCTCTCTTGTCTGGCTCGCTCTCTTATTTGCTCGCTCGCCTATCTGGCTCGCTCGCTCTCACATCTGGCTCGCTCGCTTGCTCTCATATCTGGCTTGCTCGCTTGCTCTCTTGTCTGGCTCGCTCTCTTATCAGGCTCGCTCGCATATCTGGCTCGCTCGCTCTCACATCTGGCTCACTCGCTTGCTCTCATATCTGGCTTGCTCGCTTGCGCTCTTGTCTGGCTCACTCGCATATCTGGATCACTCGCTTGCTCTCATATCTGGCTCGCTCGCTTGCGCTCATGTCTGGCTCGCTCACTTTCATATCTGGCTCGCTCGCTTGCTCTCATATCTGGCACGCTCGCTTGCTCTCTTGTCTGGCTCGCTCTCTTATCTGGCTCGCTCGCATATCTGGCTCGCTCGCTCTCACATCTGGCTGGCTTGCTTGCTCTCATATCTGGCTCGCTCGCTTGCTCTCATATCTGGCTCGCTCGCTTGCTCACTTGTCTGGTTCGCTCTCATATCTGGCTTGCTAGCTTGCTCTCATATCTGGCTCTCTCGCTTGCTCTCTTGTCTGTCTCGCTCTCTTTTATGGCTCGCTTGCATATCTGGCTTGCTTGCTCTCAAATCTGGCTCGCTCGCTTACTCTCATATCTGGCTTGTTCGCTTGCTCTCATATCCGGCTCGCTCGCTTGCTCTCATATCTGGCTCGCTCGCTTGCTCTCTTGTCTGGCTCGCTCTCTTATCTGGCTCGCTCGCATATCTGGCTCGCTCGCTCTCAAATCTGGCTCGCTCGCTTGCTCTCATATCTGGCTAGCTCGCTTGCTCTCTTGTCTGGCTCGCTCTCTTATCTGGCTCGCTCGCATATCTGGCTCGCTCGCTCTCACATCTGGCTGGCTCGCTTGCTCTCATTTCTGGCTGGCTCGCTTGCTCTCATTTCTGGCTCGCTCGCTTGCTCTCATATCTGGCTCGCTCGCTTGCTCTCATATCTGGCTCGCTCGCTTGCTCTCTTGTCTGGCTCGCTCTCTTATCTGGCTAGCTCGCATACCTGGCTCGCTCGCTCTCACATCTAGCTGGCTCGCTTGCTCTCATATCTGGCTCGCTCACTTGCTCTCTTGTCTGGCTCGCTCTCTTATCTGGCTCGCTCTCATATCTGGCTTGCTAGCTTGCTCTCATATCTGGCTCGCTCGCTCTCACATCTGGCTGGCTCGCTTGCTCTCATTTCTGGCTGGCTCGCTTGCTCTCATTTCTGGCTCGCTCGCTTGCTCTCATATCTGGCTCGCTCGCTTGCTCTCATATCTGGCTCGCTCGCTTGCTCTCTTGTCTGGCTCGCTCTCTTATCTGGCTAGCTCGCATACCTGGCTCGCTCGCTCTCACATCTAGCTGGCTCGCTTGCTCTCATATCTGGCTCGCTCACTTGCTCTCTTGTCTGGCTCGCTCTCTTATCTGGCTCGCTCTCATATCTGGCTTGCTAGCTTGCTCTCATATCTGGCTCGCTCGCTTGCGCTCATGTCTGGCTCGCTCACTTTCATATCTGGCTCGCTCGCTTGCTCTCATATCTGGCACGCTCGCTTGCTCTCTTGTCTGGCTCGCTCTCTTATCTGGCTCGCTCGCATATCTGGCTTGCTCGCTCTCACATCTGGCTGGCTTGCTTGCTCTCATATCTGGCTCGCTCGCTTGCTCTCATATCTGGCTCGCTCGCTTGCTCACTTGTCTGGTTCGCTCTCATATCTGGCTTGCTAGCTTGCTCTCATATCTGGCTCTCTCGCTTGCTCTCTTGTCTGTCTCGCTCTCTTTTATGGCTCGCTTGCATATCTGGCTTGCTTGCTCTCAAATCTGTCTCGCTCGCTTGCTCTCATATCTGGCTTGTTCGCTTGCTCTCATATCCGGCTCGCTCGCTTGCTCTCATGTCTGGCTCGCTTGCTCTCTTGTCTGGCTCGCTCTCTTATCTGGCTCGCTTGCATATCTGGCTGGCTCGCTCTCAAATCTGGCTCGCTCGCTTGCTCTCATATCTGGCTAGCTCGCTTGCTCTCTTGTCTGGCTCGCTCTCTTATCTGGCTCGCTCGCATATCTGGCTCGCTCGCTCTCACATCTGGCTGGCTCGCTTGCTCTCATTTCTGGCTGGCTCGCTTGCTCTCATTTCTGGCTCGCTCGCTTGCTCTCATATCTGGCTCGCTCGCTTGCTCTCATATCTGGCTCGCTCGCTTGCTCTCTTGTCTGGCTCGCTCTCTTATCTGGCTAGCTCGCATACCTGGCTCGCTCGCTCTCACATCTAGCTGGCTCGCTTGCTCTCATATCTGGCTCGCTCACTTGCTCTCTTGTCTGGCTCGCTCTCTTATCTGGCTCGCTCTCATATCTGGCTTGCTAGCTTGCTCTCATATCTGGCTCGCTCGCTTGCTCTCGTCTGTCTTGCTCTCTTTTATGGCTCGCTCGCATATCTGGCTCGCTCGCTCTCACATCTGGCTCGCTCGCTCGCTCTCTTGTCTGGCACGCTCACTTGCTCTCATATTTGGCTAGCTCGCTTTCTCTCTTGTCTTGCTCACTCTCATATCTGGCTCGCTCGCTCTCATATCTGGCTGGTTCGCCTACTCTCATATCTGGCTCGCTCGCTTGCTCTCTTGTCTGGCTCGCTCTCTTATCTGGCTTGCTCGCTAGCATATCTGGCTCGCACGCTTGCTCTCTTGTCTGGCTTGCTCTCTTATCTGTCTCGCTCTCACATCTGGCTCGCTCGCTTGCTCTCATATCTGGCTCGCTCGCTTGCTCTCTTGTCTGGCTCGCTCTCTTATCTGGCTTGCTCGTTAGCATATCTGGCTCGCACGCTTGCTCTCTTGTCTGGCTTGCTCTCTTATCTGGCTCGATCGCTCTCATATCTGGCTCGCTCGCTTGCTCTCATGTCTGGCTCGCTCGCTCTCATATCTGGCTTTCTCACATGCTCTCTTGTATGGTCGCTCTCTTATCTGGCTCGCTCTCATATCTGGCTCGCTCGCTTGTTCTCATATCTGGCTCGCTCGCTTGCTCTCTTGTCTGGCTCGCTCTCTTATCTGGCTCGCTCGCATATCTGGCTCGCTCGCTCTCATATCTGGCTCGCTCGCTTGCTCTCATATTTGGCTAGCTCTCTTTCTCTCTTGTCTTGCTCGCTCTCTTATCTGGCTCGCTCGCTCTCATATCTGGCTGGTTCGCTTGCTCTCATATCTGGCTCGCTCGCTTGCTCTCTTGTCTGGCTCGCTCTCTTATCTGGCTCGCTCGCTAGCATATCTGGCTTGCACGCTTGCTCTCTTGTCTGGCTTGCTCTCTTATCTGGCTCGCTCGCTCTCATATCTGGCTCGCTTGCTTGCTCTCATATCTGGCTCGCTCGCTTGCTCTCTTGTCTGGCTCGCTCTCTTATCTGGCTCGCTCACATATCTGGCTCGCTCGCTCTCACATCTAGCTGGCTCGCTTGCTCTCATATTTGGCTCGCTCGCTTGCTCTCTTGTCTGGCTCGCTCTCTTATCTGGCTCGCTCTCATATCTGGCTTGCTCGCTTGCTCTCATATCTGGCTCGCTCGCTTGCTCTCTTGTCTGGCTCGCTCTCTTATTTGCTCGCTCGCCTATCTGGCTCGCTCGCTCTCACATCTGGCTCGCTCGCTTGCTCTCATATCTGGCTTGCTCGCTTGCTCTCTTGTCTGGCTCGCTCTCTTATCAGGCTCGCTCGCATATCTGGCTCGCTCGCTCTCACATCTGGCTCACTCGCTTGCTCTCATATCTGGCTTGCTCGCTTGCGCTCTTGTCTGGCTCACTCGCATATCTGGATCACTCGCTTGCTCTCATATCTGGCTCGCTCGCTTGCGCTCATGTCTGGCTCGCTCACTTTCATATCTGGCTCGCTCGCTTGCTCTCATATCTGGCACGCTCGCTTGCTCTCTTGTCTGGCTCGCTCTCTTATCTGGCTCGCTCGCATATCTGGCTCGCTCGCTCTCACATCTGGCTGGCTTGCTTGCTCTCATATCTGGCTCGCTCGCTTGCTCTCATATCTGGCTCGCTCGCTTGCTCACTTGTCTGGTTCGCTCTCATATCTGGCTTGCTAGCTTGCACTCATATCTGGCTCTCTCGCTTGCTCTCTTGTCTGTCTCGCTCTCTTTTATGGCTCGCTTGCATATCTGGCTTGCTTGCTCTCAAATCTGGCTCGCTCGCTTGCTCTCATATCTGGCTTGTTCGCTTGCTCTCATATCCGGCTCGCTCGCTTGCTCTCATATCTGGCTCGCTCGCTTGCTCTCTTGTCTGGCTCGCTCTCTTATCTGGCTCGCTCGCATATCTGGCTCGCTCGCTCTCAAATCTGGCTCGCTCGCTTGCTCTCATATCTGGCTAGCTCGCTTGCTCTCTTGTCTGGCTCGCTCTCTTATCTGGCTCGCTCGCATATCTGGCTCGCTCGCTCTCACATCCGGCTGGCTCGCTTGCTCTCATTTCTGGCTGGCTCGCTTGCTCTCATTTCTGGCTCGCTCGCTTGCTCTCATATCTGGCTCGCTCGCTTGCTCTCATATCTGGCACGCTCGCTTGCTCTCTTGTCTGGCTCGCTCTCTTATCTGGCTAGCTCGCATACCTGGCTCGCTCGCTCTCACATCTAGCTGGCTCGCTTGCTCTCATATCTGGCTCGCTCACTTGCTCTCTTGTCTGGCTCGCTCTCTTATCTGGCTCGCTCTCATATCTGGCTTACTAGCTTGCTCTCATATCTGGCTCGCTCGCTTGCGCTCATGTCTGGCTCGCTCACTTTCATATCTGGCTCGCTCGCTTGCTCTCATATCTGGCACGCTCGCTTGCTCTCTTGTCTGGCTCGCTCTCTTATCTGGCTCGCTCGCATATCTGTCTCGCTCGCTCTCACATCTGGCTGGCTTGCTTGCTCTCATATCTGGCTCGCTCGCTTGCTCTCATATCTGGCTCGCTCGCTTGCTCACTTGTCTGGTTCGCTCTCATATCTGGCTTGCTAGCTTGCTCTCATATCTGGCTCTCGCGCTTGCTCTCTTGTCTGTCTCGCTCTCTTTTATGGCTCGCTTGCATATCTGGCTTGCTTGCTCTCAAATCTGGCTCGCTCGCTTGCTCTCATATCTGGCTTGTTCGCTTGCTCTCATATCCGGCTCGCTCGCTTGCTCTCATATCTGGCTCGCTCGCTTGCTCTCTTGTCTGGCTCGCTCTCTTATCTGGCTCGCTTGCATATCTGGCTGGCTCGCTCTCAAATCTGGCTCGCTCGCTTGCTCTCATATCTGGCTAGCTCGCTTGCTCTCTTGTCTGGCTCGCTCTCTTATCTGGCTCGCTCGCATATCTGGCTCGCTCGCTCTCACATCTGGCTGGCTCGCTTGCTCTCATTTCTGGCTCGCTCGCTTGCTCTCATTTCTGGCTCGCTCGCATATCTGGCTCGCTCGCTTGCTCTCATATCTGGCTCGCTCGCTTGCTCTCTTGTCTGGCTCGCTCTCTTATCTGGCTCGCTCTCATACCTGGCTCGCTCGCTCTCACATCTAGCTGTCTCCCTTGCTCTCATATCTGGCTCGCTTGCTCTCTTGTCTGGCTCGCTTTCTTATCTGGCTCGCTCTTATATCTGCCTTGCTAGCTCGCTCTCATATCTGGCTCGCTCGCTTGCTCTCTTGTCTGTCTCGCTCTCTTTTATCGGTCGCACGCATATCTGGCTCCCTTGCTCTCACATCTGGCTCGCTCGCTTGCTCTCTTGTCTGGCTCTCTCTCTTATCTGGCTCGCTCGCTCGCATATCTGGCTCGCTCGCTCTCATGTCTGGCTCGCTCGCTCTCATATCTGGCTTGCTCGCTTGCTCTCATATCTGGCTTGCTCGCTTGCTCTCATATCTGGCTCGCTCGCTTGTTCTCATATCTGGCTCGCTCGCTTGCTCTCTTGTCTGGCTCGCTCTCTTATCTGGCTCGCTCGCATATCTGGCTCGCTCGCTCTCATATCTGGCTGGTTCGCTTGCTCTCATATCTGGCTCGCTCGCTTGCTCTCCTGTCTGGCTCGCTCTCTTATCTGGCTTGCTCGCTAGCATATCTGGCTTGCACGCTTGCTCTTTTGTCTGGCTTGCTCTCTTATCTGGCTCGCTCGCTCTCATATCTGGCTCGCTCGCTTGCTCTCATATCTGGCTCGCTCGCTTGCTCTCTTGTCTGGCTCGCTCTCTTATCTGGCTCGCTCACATATCTGGCTCGCTCGCTCTCACATCTAGCTGGCTCGCTTGCTCTCATATTTGGCTCGCTCGGTTGCTCTCTTGTCTGGCTCGCTCTCTTATCTGGCTCGCTCTCATATCTGGCTTGCTAGCTTGCTCTCATATCTGGCTCGCTCGCTTGCTCTCTTGTCTGTCTCGCTCTCTTTTATGGCTCGCTCGCATATCTGGTTCGCTCGCTCTCATATCTTACTCGCTCCGTCTCATGTCTGGCTCGCTCGCTCTCATATCTGGCTTGCTCGCTTGCTTTCTATCTGGCTCGCTCGCTTACTCTCATATCTGGCTCGCTCGCTTGCTCTCTTGTCTGGCTTGCTCTCTTATCTGTCTCGCTCTCACATCTGGCTCGCTCGCTTGCTCTCATATCTGGCTCGCTCGCTTGCTCTTTTGTCTGGCTCGCTCTCTTATCTGGCTTGCTCGCTAGCATATCTGGCTCGCACGCTTGCTATCTTATCTGGCTCGATCGCTCTCATATCTGGCTCGCTCGCTTGCTCTCATGTCTGGCTCGCTCGCTCTCATATCTGGCTTTCTCGCTTGCTCTCTTGTCTGGCTCGCTCTCTTATCTGGCTCGCTCTCATACCTGGCTCGCTCGCTCTCACATCTAGCTGTCTCCCTTGCTCTCATATCTGGCTCGCTTGCTCTCTTGTCTGGCTCGCTTTCTTATCTGGCTCGCTCTTATATCTGCCTTGCTAGCTCGCTCTCATATCTGGCTCGCTCGCTTGCTCTCTTATCTGGCTCGATCGCTCTCATATCTGGCTCGCTCGCTTGCTCTCATGTCTGGCTCGCTCGCTCTCATATCTGGCTTTCTCGCTTGCTCTCTTGTCTGGCTCGCTCTCTTATCTGGCTCGCTCTCATACCTGGCTCGCTCGCTCTCACATCTAGCTGTCTCCCTTGCTCTCATATCTGGCTCGCTTGCTCTCTTGTCTGGCTCGCTTTCTTATCTGGCTCGCTCTTATATCTGCCTTGCTAGCTCGCTCTCATATCTGGCTCGCTCGCTTGCTCTCTTGTCTGTCTCGCTCTCTTTTATCGGTCGCACGCATATCTGGCTCCCTTGCTCTCACATCTGGCTCGCTCGCTTGCTCTCTTGTCTGGCTCTCTCTCTTATCTGGCTCGCTCGCTCGCATATCTGGCTCGCTTGCTCTCATGTCTGGCTCGCTCGCTCTCATATCTGGCTCGCTCGCTCTCATATCTGGCTGGTTCGCTTGCTCTCATATCTGGCTCGCTCGCTTGCTCTCCTGTCTGGCTCGCTCTCTTATTTGGCTTGCTCGCTAGCATATCTGGCTTGCACGCTTGCTCTTTTGTCTGGCTTGCTCTCTTATCTGGCTCGCTCGCTCTCATATCTGGCTCGCTCGCTTGCTCTCATATCTGGCTCGCTCGCTTGCTCTCTTGTCTGGCTCGCTCTCTTATCTGGATCGCTCACATATCTGGCTCGCTCGCTTGCTCTCATATCTGGCTCGCTCGCTTACTCTCATATCTGGCTCGCTCGCTTGCTCTCTTGTCTGGCTCACTCTCTTATCTGGCTCGCTCGCATATCTGGCTCGCTCGCTCTCAAATCTGGCTTGCTCGCTTGCTTTCATATCTGGCTTGCTCGCTTGCTCTCATATCTGGCTCA
The DNA here is from genome assembly GCF_029499605.1 of Hyla sarda. Taxonomy (NCBI): domain Eukaryota; kingdom Metazoa; phylum Chordata; class Amphibia; order Anura; family Hylidae; genus Hyla; species Hyla sarda. Next base: position 56,483 of record NW_026607962.1, on the reverse strand, counting down.
CTCGCTTGCTCTCATATCTGGCTCGCTCGCTTTTTCTCATATCTGGCTCGCTTGCTTGCTCTCTTGTCTGGCTCGCTCTCTTCTCTGGCTCGCTCGCATATCTGGCTCGCTCGCTCTCAAATCTGGCTTGCTCGCTTGCTCTCATATCTGGCTTGCTCGCTTGCTCTCATATCTGGCTGGTTCGCTTGCTCTCATATCTGGCTCGCTCGCTTGCTCTCCTGTCTGGCTCGCTCTCTTATTTGGCTTGCTCGCTAGCATATCTGGCTTGCACGCTTGCTCTTTTGTCTGGCTTGCTCTCTTATCTGGCTCGCTCGCTCTCATATCTGGCTCGCTCGCTTGCTCTCATATCTGGCTCGCTCGCTTGCTCTCTTGTCTGGCTCGCTCTCTTATCTGGATCGCTCACATATCTGGCTCGCTCGCTTGCTCTCATATCTGGCTCGCTCGCTTACTCTCATATCTGGCTCGCTCGCTTGCTCTCTTGTCTGGCTCACTCTCTTATCTGGCTCGCTCGCATATCTGGCTCGCTCGCTCTCAAATCTGGCTTGCTCGCTTGCTTTCATATCTGGCTTGCTCGCTTGCTCTCATATCTGGCTCACTCGCTTGCTCTCATATCTGGCTCGCTCGCTTTTTCTCATATCTGGCTCGCTCGCTTGCTCTCTTGTCTGGCTCGCTCTCTTCTCTGGCTCGCTCGCATATCTGGCTCGCTCGCTCTCAAATCTGGCTTGCTCGCTTGCTCTCATATCTGGCTTGCTCGCTTGCTCTCATATCTGGCTTGCTCGCTTGCTCTCATATCTGGCTCGCTCGCTTGCTCTCATATTTGGCTAGCTCGCTTTCTCTCTTGTCTTGCTCGCTCTCATATCTGGCTCGCTCGCTCTCATATCTGGCTGGTTCGATTGCTCTCATATCTGGCTCGCTCGCTTGCTCTCTTGTCTGGCTCGCTCTCTTATCTGGCTTGCTCGCTAGCATATCTGGCTCGCACGCTTGCTCTCTTGTCTGGCTTGCTCTCTTATCTGTCTCGCTCTCACATCTGGCTCGCTCGCTTGCTCTCTTGTCTGGCTCGCTCTCTTATCTGGCTTGCTTGCTAGCATATCTGGCTCGCACGCTTGCTCTCTTATCTGGCTCGATCGCTCTCATATCTGGCTCGCTCGCTTGCTCTCATGTCTGGCTCGCTCGCTTGCTCTCATATCTGGCTCGCTCGCTTGCTCTCTTATCTGGCTCGATCGCTCTCATATCTGGCTCGCTTGCTCTCTTGTCTGGGTCGCTCTCTTATCTGGCTCGCTCTCATATCTGGCTCTCATATCTGGCTCGCTTGCTCTCTTGTCTGGGTCGCTCTCATATCTGGCTCGCTTGCTCTCCTGTCTGGCTCGCTCTCTTATCTGGCTCGCTCTTATATCTGCCTTGCTAGCTCGCTCTCATATCTGGCTCGCTCGCTTGCTCTCTTGTCTGTCTCGCTCTCTTTTATGGCTCGCTCGCATAGCTGGCTCGCTTGCTCTCTTGTCTGGCTCGCTCTCTTATCTGGCTCGCTCGCATATCTGGCTCGCTCGCTCTCATGTCTGGCTCGCTCGCTCTCATATCTGGCTTGCTCGCTTGCTTTCTATCTGGCTCGCTCGCTTACTCTCATATCTGGCTCGCTCGCTTGCTCTCTTGTCTGGCTTGCTCTCTTATCTGTCTCGCTCTCACATCTGGCTCGCTCGCTTGCTCTCATATCTGGCTCGCTCGCTTTCTTTTTTGTCTGGCTCGCTCTCTTATCTGGCTTGCTCGCTAGCATATCTGGCTCGCACGCTTGCTCTCTTATCTGGCTCGATCGCTCTCATATCTGGCTCGCTCGCTTGCTCTCATGTCTGGCTCGCTCGCTCTCATATCTGGCTTTCTCGCTTGCTCTCTTGTCTGGCTCGCTCTCTTATCTGGCTCGCTCTCATACCTGGCTCGCTCGCTCTCACATCTAGCTGTCTCCCTTGCTCTCATATCTGGCTCGCTTGCTCTCTTGTCTGGCTCGCTTTCTTATCTGGCTCGCTCTTATATCTGCCTTGCTAGCTCGCTCTCATATCTGGTTCGCTCGCTTGCTCTCTTGTCTGTCTCGCTCTCTTTTATCGGTCGCACGCATATCTGGCTCCCTTGCTCTCACATCTGGCTCGCTCGCTTGCTCTCTTGTCTGGCTCTCTCTCTTATCTGGCTCGCTCGCTCGCATATCTGGCTCGCTCGCTCTCATGTCTGGCTCGCTCGCTCTCATATCTGGCTTGCTCGCTTGCTCTCATATCTGGCTTGCTCGCTTGCTCTCATATCTGGCTCGCTCGCTTGTTCTCATATCTGGCTCGCTCGCTTGCTCTCTTGTCTGGCTCGCTCTCTTATCTGGCTCGCTCGCATATCTGGCTCGCTCGCTCTCATATCTGGCTGGTTCGCTTGCTCTCATATCTGGCTCGCTCGCTTGCTCTCCTGTCTGGCTCGCTCTCTTATCTGGCTTGCTCGCTAGCATATCTGGCTTGCACGCTTGCTCTTTTGTCTGGCTTGCTCTCTTATCTGGCTCGCTCGCTCTCATATCTGGCTCGCTCGCTTGCTCTCATATCTGGCTCGCTCGCTTGCTCTCTTGTCTGGCTCGCTCTCTTATCTGGCTCGCTCACATATCTGGCTCGCTCGCTCTCACATCTAGCTGGCTCGCTTGCTCTCATATTTGGCTCGCTCGGTTGCTCTCTTGTCTGGCTCGCTCTCTTATCTGGCTCGCTCTCATATCTGGCTTGCTAGCTTGCTCTCATATCTGGCTCGCTCGCTTGCTCTCTTGTCTGTCTCGCTCTCTTTTATGGCTCGCTCGCATATCTGGTTCGCTCGCTCTCATATCTTACTCGCTCCGTCTCATGTCTGGCTCGCTCGCTCTCATATCTGGCTTGCTCGCTTGCTCTCATATCTGGCTCGCTCGCTTGCTCTCATGTCTGGCTCGCTCTCTTATCTGGCTCGCTCGCATATCTTGCGCGCTCACTCTCAAATCTGGCTCGCTTGCTTGCTCTCATATCTGGCTAGCTCGCTTGCTCTCATATGTGGCTCTCTTGCTCTCATATCTGGCTCGCTTGCTTGCTTAATTGTCTGGCTCGCTCTCTTATCTGGCTAGCTCTCTCTCACATCTGGTTTGCTCGCTGCTCTCTTGTCTGGCTCGCTCTCTTATCTGGCTCGCTCGCATATCTTGCTCGCTCGCTCTCACATCTGGCTCACTCGCTTGCTCTCAAATGTGGCTAGCTCGCTTGCTCTCTTGTCTTGCTCGCTCTCTTATCTGGCTCGCTCGCTCTTATATCTGGCTGGCTCGCTTGCTCTCATATCTGGCTCGCTCGCTTGCTCTCTTGTCTGGCTCGCTCTCTTATCTGGTTTGCTCGCTAGCATATCTGGCTCGCACGCTTGCTCTCTTGTCTGGCTTGCTCTCTTATCTGGCTTGCTCGCTTTCATATCTGGCTCGCTCGCTTGCTCTCATGTCTGGCTCGCACGCTCTCATATCTGGCTTTCTCGCTTGCTCTCTTGTCTGGCTCGCTCTCTTATCTGGCTTGCTCGCATATCTGGCTCGCTCGCATATCTGGCTCGCTCGCTCTCACATCTGGCTGGCTCGCTTGCTCTCATTTCTGGCTGGCTCGCTTGCTCTCATATCTGGCTCGCTCGCTTGCTCTCTTGTCTGGCTCGCTCTCTTATCTGGCTCGCTCGCATATCTGGCTCGCTCGCTCTCAAATCTGGCTCGCTCGCTTGCTCTCATATCTGGCTAGCTCGCTTGCTCTCTTGTCTTGCTCGCTCTCTTATCTGGCTCGCTCGCTCTTATATCTGGCTCGCTCGCTTGCTCTCATGTCTGGCTCGCTCTCATATCTGGCTTTCCCGCTTGCTCTCTTGTCTGGCTCGCTCTCTTATCTGGCTCGCTCGCATACCTGGCTCGCTCGCTTTCACATCTAGCTGGCTCGCTTGCTCTCATGTCTGGCTCGCTTGCTCTCTTGTCTGGCTCGCTCTCTTATCTGGCTCGCTCTTATATCTGCCTTGCTAGCTCGCTCTCATATCTGGCTCGCTCGCTTGCTCTCTTGTCTACTCGCTCTCTTTTATGGCTCGCTCGCATATCTGGCTAGCTTGCTCTCACATCTGGCTCGCTCGCTTGCTCTCTTGTCTGGCTCGCTCTCTTATCTGGCTCGCTCGCATATCTGGCTCGCTCGCTCTCATGTCTGGCTCGCTTCGCTCTCATATCTGGCTTGCTCGCTTGCTCTCATATCTGGCTCGCTCGCTTACTCTCATATCTGGCTCGCTCGCTTGCTCTCTTGTCTGGCTCACTCTCTAATCTGGCTCGCTCGCATATCTGGCTCGCTCGCTCTCAAATCTGGCTCGCTCGCTTGCTCTCATATCTGGCTCGCTCGCTTGCTCTCATATCTGGCTCGCTCGCTTTTTCTCATATCTGGCTCGCTCGCTTTTTCTCATATCTGGCTCGCTCGCTTGCTCTCTTGTCTGGCTCGCTCGCTTGCTCTCTTGTCTGGCTCGCTCTCTTATCTGGCTCGCTCGCATATCTGGCTCGCTCGCTTTCAAATCTGGCTCGCTCGCTTGCTCTCATATCTGGCTAGCTCGCTTGCTCTCTTGTCTTGCTCGATCTCTTATCTGGCTCGCTCGCTCTCACATCTGGCTGGCTCGCTTGCTCTCATGTCTGTCTGGCTCGCTTGCTCTCATATCTGGCTCGCTCGCTTGCTTTCTTGTCTGTCTCACTCTCTTTTATGGCTCGTTTGCATATCTGGCTCGCTCGCTTGCTCTCATATCTGGCTTGCTCGCTCAGTCTCATATCTGGCTTGCTCACTTGCTCTCATATTCGGCTCGCTCGCTTGCTCTCATATCTGGCTCGCTCGCTTGCTCTCTTGTCTGGCTCGCTCTCTTATCTGGCTCGCTCGCATATCTGGCTTGCTCGCTCTCAAATCTGGCTCGCTCGCTTGCTCTCATATCTGGCTAGCTCGCTTGCTCTCTTGCCTTGCTCGCTCTCTTATCTGGCTCACTCTCTCTCATATCTGGCTGGCTCGCTTGCTCTCATATCTGGCTCGCTCGCTTGCTTTCTTGTCTGGCTCGCTCTCTTATCTGGCTTGCTTGCTAGCATATCTGGCTCGCACGCTTGCTCTCTTGTCTGGCTTGCTCTCTTATCTGGCTCGCTCGCTCTCATATCTGGCTCGCTCGCTTGCTCTCATGTCTGGCTCGCTCTCATATCTGGCTTTCTCGCTTGCTCTCTTGTCTGGCTCGCTCTCTTATCTGGCTCGCTCGCATACCTGGCTCGCTCGCTCTCACATCTAGCTGGCTCGCTTTCTCTCATATCTGGCTCGCTTGCTCTCTTGTCTGGCTCGCTCTCTTATCTGGCTCGCTCTTATATCTGCCTTGCTAGCTCGCTCTCATATCTGGCTCGCTCGCTTGCTCTCTTGTCTGTCTCGCTCTCTTTTATGGCTCGCTCGCATATCTGGCTAGCTTGCTCTCACATCTGGCTCGCTCGCTTGCTCTCTTGTCTGGTTCGCTCTCTTATCTGGCTCGCTCTCATATCTGGCTCGCTCGCTCTCATGTCTGGCTCGCTTCGCTCTCATATCTGGCTTGCTCGCTTGCTCTCATATCTGGCTCGCTCGCTTACTCTCATATCTGGCTCGCTCGCTTGCTCTCTTGTCTGGCTCACTCTCTTATCTGGCTCGCTCGCATATCTAGCTCGCTCGCTCTCAAATCTGGCTCGCTCGCTTGCTCTCATATCTGGCTTGCTCGCTTGCTCTCATATCTGGCTCGCTCGCTTGCTCTCATATCTGGCTCGCTCACTTTTTCTCATATCTGGCTCGCTCGCTTGCTCTCTTGTCTGGCTCGCTCTCTTATCTGGCTTGCTCGCTAGCATATCTGGCTCGCACGCTTGCTCTCTTGTCTGGCTTGCTCTCTTATCTGGCTCGCTCGCTCTCATATCTGGCTCGCTCGCTTGCTCTCATGTCTGGCTCGCTCTCATATCTGGCTTGCTCGCTTGCTCTCTTGTCTGGCTCGCTCTCTTATCTGGCTCGCTCGCATACCTGGCTCGCTCGCTCTCACATCTAGCTGGCTCGCTTGCTCTCATATCTGGCTCGCTTGCTCTCTTGTCTGGCTCGCTCTTATATTTGCCTTGCTAGCTCGCTCTCATATCTGGCTCGCTCGCTTGCTCTCTTGTCTGTCTCGCTCTCTTTTATGGCTCGCTCGCATATCTGGCTAGCTTGCTCTCACATCTGGCTCGCTCGCTTGCTCTCTTGTCTGGTTCGCTCTCTTATCTGGTTCGCTCGCATATCTGGCTCGCTCGCTCTCATGTCTGGCTCGCTCGCTCTCATATCTGGCTTGCTCGCTTGCTCTCATATCTGGCTTGCTCGCTTGCTCTCATATCTGGCTCGCTCGCTTGTTCTCATATCTGGCTCGCTCGCTTGCTCTCTTGTCTGGCTCGCTCTCTTATCTGGCTCGCTCGCATATCTGGCTCGCTCGCTCTCATATCTGGCTGGTTCGCTTGCTCTCATATCTGGCTCGCTCGCTTGCTCTCCTGTCTGGCTCGCTCTCTTATCTGGCTTGCTCGCTAGCATATCTGGCTTGCACGCTTGCTCTTTTGTCTGGCTTGCTCTCTTATCTGGCTCGCTCGCTCTCATATCTGGCTCGCTCGCTTGCTCTCATATCTGGCTCGCTCGCTTGCTCTCTTGTCTGGCTCGCTCTCTTATCTGGCTCGCTCACATATCTGGCTCGCTCGCTCTCACATCTAGCTGGCTCGCTTGCTCTCATATTTGGCTCGCTCGGTTGCTCTCTTGTCTGGCTCGCTCTCTTATCTGGCTCGCTCTCATATCTGGCTTGCTAGCTTGCTCTCATATCTGGCTCGCTCGCTTGCTCTCTTGTCTGTCTCGCTCTCTTTTATGGCTCGCTCGCATATCTGGTTCGCTCGCTCTCATATCTTACTCGCTCCGTCTCATGTCTGGCTCGCTCGCTCTCATATCTGGCTTGCTCGCTTGCTCTCATATCTGGCTCGCTCGCTTGCTCTCATGTCTGTCTCGCTCTCTTATCTGGCTCGCTCGCATATCTTGCGCGCTCACTCTCAAATCTGGCTCGCTTGCTTGCTCTCATATCTGGCTAGCTCGCTTGCTCTCATATGTGGCTCTCTTGCTCTCATATCTGGTTCGCTTGCTTGCTTAATTGTCTGGCTCGCTCTCTTATCTGGCTAGCTCTCTCTCACATCTGGTTTGCTCGCTGCTCTCTTGTCTGGCTCGCTCTCTTATCTGGCTCGCTCGCATATCTTGCTCGCTCGCTCTCACATCTGGCTCGCTCGCTTGCTCTCAAATGTGGCTAGCTCGCTTGCTCTCTTGTCTTGCTCGCTCTCTTATCTGGCTCGCTCGCTCTTATATCTGGCTGGCTCGCTTGCTCTCATATCTGGCTCGCTCGCTTGCTCTCTTGTCTGGCTCGCTCTCTTATCTGGTTTGCTCGCTAGCATATCTGGCTCGCACGCTTGCTCTCTTGTCTGGCTTGCTCTCTTATCTGGCTTGCTCGCTTTCATATCTGGCTCGCTCGCTTGCTCTCATGTCTGGCTCGCACGCTCTCATATCTGGCTTTCTCGCTCTCTTGTCTGGCTCGCTCTCTTATCTGGCTTGCTCGCATATCTGGCTCGCTCGCATATCTGGCTCGCTCGCTCTCACATCTGGCTGGCTCGCTTGCTCTCATTTCTGGCTGGCTCGCTTGCTCTCATATCTGGCTCGCTCGCTTGCTCTCTTGTCTGGCTCGCTCTCTTATCTGGCTCGCTCGCATATCTGGCTCGCTCGCTCTCAAATCTGGCTCGCTCGCTTGCTCTCATATCTGGCTAGCTCGCTTGCTCTCTTGTCTTGCTCGCTCTCTTATCTGGCTCGCTCGCTCTTATATCTGGCTCGCTCGCTTGCTCTCATGTCTGGCTCGCTCTCATATCTGGCTTTCCAGCTTGCTCTCTTGTCTGGCTCGCTCTCTTATCTGGCTCGCTCGCATACCTGGCTCGCTCGCTTTCACATCTAGCTGGCTCGCTTGCTCTCATGTCTGGCTCGCTTGCTCTCTTGTCTGGCTCGCTCTCTTATCTGGCTCGCTCTTATATCTGCCTTGCTAGCTCGCTCTCATATCTGGCTCGCTCGCTTGCTCTCTTGTCTACTCGCTCTCTTTTATGGCTCGCTCGCATATCTGGCTAGCTTGCTCTCACATCTGGCTCGCTCGCTTGCTCTCTTGTCTGGCTCGCTCTCTTATCTGGCTCGCTCGCATATCTGGCTCGCTCGCTCTCATGTCTGGCTTGCTTCGCTCTCATATCTGGCTTGCTCGCTTGCTCTCATATCTGGCTCGCTCGCTTACTCTCATATCTGGCTCGCTCGCTTGCTCTCTTGTCTGGCTCACTCTCTTATCTGGCTCGCTCGCATATCTGGCTCGCTCGCTCTCAAATCTGGCTCGCTCGCTTGCTCTCATATCTGGCTTGCTCGCTTGCTCTCATATCTGGCTCGCTCGCTTGCTCTCATATCTGGCTCGCTCGCTTTTTCTCATATCTGGCTCGCTCGCTTTTTCTCATATCTGGCTCGCTCGCTTGCTCTCTTGTCTGGCTCGCTCGCTTGCTCTCTTGTCTGGCTCGCTCTCTTATCTGGCTCGCTCGCATATCTGGCTCGCTCGCTTTCAAATCTGGCTCGCTCGCTTGCTCTCATATCTGGCTAGCTCGCTTGCTCTCTTGTCTTGCTCGATCTCTTATCTGGCTCGCTCGCTCTCACATCTGGCTGGCTCGCTTGCTCTCATGTCTGTCTTGCTCGCTTGCTCTCATATCTGGCTCGCTCGCTTGCTTTCTTGTCTGTCTCACTCTCTTTTATGGCTCGTTTGCATATCTGGCTCGCTCGCTTGCTCTCATATCTGGCTTGCTCGCTCAGTCTCATATCTGGCTTGCTCGCTCTCAAATCTGGCTCGCTCGCTTGCTCTCATATCTGGCTAGCTCGCTTGCTCTCTTGCCTTGCTCGCTCTCTTATCTGGCTCGCTCTCTCTCATATCTGGCTGGCTCGCTTGCTCTCATATCTGGCTCGCTCGCTTGCTTTCTTGTCTGGCTCGCTCTCTTATCTGGCTTGCTTGCTAGCATATCTGGCTCGCACGCTTGCTCTCTTGTCTGGCTTGCTCTCTTATCTGGCTCGCTCGCTCTCATATCTGGCTCGCTCGCTTGCTCTCATGTCTGGCTCGCTCTCATATCTGGCTTTCTCGCTTGCTCTCTTGTCTGGCTCGCTCTCTTATCTGGCTCGCTCGCATACCTGGCTCGCTCGCTCTCACATCTAGCTGGCTCGCTTGCACTCATATCTGGCTCGCTTGCTCTCTTGTCTGGCTCGCTCTCTTATCTGGCTCGCTCTTATATCTGCCTTGCTAGCTCGCTCTCATATCTGGCTCGCTCGCTTGCTCTCTTGTCTGTCTCGCTCTCTTTTATGGCTCGCTCGCATATCTGGCTAGCTTGCTCTCACATCTGGCTCGCTCGCTTGCTCTCTTGTCTGGTTCGCTCTCTTATCTGGCTCGCTCTCATATCTGGCTCGCTCGCTCTCATGTCTGGCTCGCTTCGCTCTCATATCTGGCTTGCTCGCTTGCTCTCATATCTGGCTCGCTCGCTTACTCTCATATCTGGCTCGCTCGCTTGCTCTCTTGTCTGGCTCACTCTCTTATCTGGCTCGCTCGCATATCTAGCTCGCTCGCTCTCAAATCTGGCTCGCTCGCTTGCTCTCATATCTGGCTTGCTCGCTTGCTCTCATATCTGGCTCGCTCGCTTGCTCTCATATCTGGCTCGCTCACTTTTTCTCATATCTGGCTCGCTCGCTTGCTCTCTTGTCTGGCTCGCTCTCTTATCTGGCTCGCTCGCATATCTGGCTCGCTGCTCTCAACTCTGGCTCGCTCGCTTGCTCTCATATCTGGCTAGCTCGCTTGCTCTCTTGTCTTGCTCGCTCTCATATCTGGCTCGCTCGCACTCATATCTGGCTGGTTTGCTTGCTCTCATATCTGGCTCGCTCGCTTGCTCTCTTGTCTGGCTCGCTCTCTTTTATCGCTCGCACGCATATCTGGCTCCCATGCTCTCACATCTGGCTCGCTCGCTTGCTCTCTTGTCTGGCTCGCTCTCTTATCTGGCTCGCTCGCATATCTGGCTCGCTCGCTCTCATGTCTGGCTCGCTCGCTCTCATATCTGGCTTGCTCGCTTGCTCTCATATCTGGCTTGCTCGCTTGCTCTCATATCTGGCTCGCTCGCTTGTTCTCATATCTGGCTCGCTCGCTTGCTCTCTTGTCTGGCTCGCTCTCTTATCTGGCTCGCTCGCATATCTGGCTCGCTCGCTCTCATATCTGGCTGGTTCGCTTGCTCTCATATCTGGCTCGCTCGCTTGCTCTCCTGTCTGGCTCGCTCTCTTATCTGGCTTGCTCGCTAGCATATCTGGCTTGCACGCTTGCTCTTTTGTCTGGCTTGCTCTCTTATCTGGCTCGCTCGCTCTCATATCTGGCTCGCTCGCTTGCTCTCATATCTGGCTCGCTCGCTTGCTCTCTTGTCTGGCTCGCTCTCTTATCTGGCTCGCTCACATATCTGGCTCGCTCGCTCTCACATCTAGCTGGCTCGCTTGCTCTCATATTTGGCTCGCTCGGTTGCTCTCTTGTCTGGCTCGCTCTCTTATCTGGCTCGCTCTCATATCTGGCTTGCTAGCTTGCTCTCATATCTGGCTCGCTCGCTTGCTCTCTTGTCTGTCTCGCTCTCTTTTATGGCTCGCTCGCATATCTGGTTCGCTCGCTCTCATATCTTACTCGCTCCGTCTCATGTCTGGCTCGCTCACTCTCATATCTGGCTTGCTCGCTTGCTCTCATATCTGGCTCGCTCGCTTGCTCTCTTGTCTGGCTCGCTCTCTTATCTGGCTCGCTCGCATATCTTGCGCGCTCACTCTCAAATCTGGCTCGCTTGCTTGCTCTCACATCTGGCTCGCTCGCTTGCTCTCAAATGTGGCTAGCTCGCTTGCTCTCTTGTCTTGCTCGCTCTCTTATCTGGCTCGCTCGCTCTTATATCTGGCTGGCTCGCTTGCTCTCATATCTGGCTCGCTCGCTTGCTCTCTTGTCTGGCTCGCTCTCTTATCTGGTTTGCTCGCTAGCATATCTGGCTCGCACGCTTGCTCTCTTGTCTGGCTTGCTCTCTTATCTGGCTTGCTCGCTTTCATATCTGGCTCGCTCGCTTGCTCTCATGTCTGGCTCGCTCGCTTGCTCTCATGTCTGGCTCGCTCGCTCTCATATCTGGCTTTCTCGCTTACTCTCTTGTCTGGCTCGCTCTCTTATCTGGCTTGCTCGCATATCTGGCTCGCTCGCATATCTGGCTCGCTCGCTCTCACATCTGGCTGGCTCGCTTTCTCTCATTTCTGGCTGGCTCGCTTGCTCTCATATCTGGCTCGCTCGCTTGCTCTCTTGTCTGGCTCGCTCTCTTATCTGGCTCGCTCGCATATCTGGCTCGCTCACTCTCAAATCTGGCTCGCTCGCTTGCTCTCATATCTGGCTTTCTCGCTTGCTCTCTTGTCTGGCTCGCTCTCTTATCTGGCTCGCTCGCATACCTGGCTCGCTCGCTTTCACATCTAGCTGGCTCGCTTGCTCTCATATCTGGCTCACTTGCTCTCTTGTCTGGCTCGCTCTCATATCTGGCTTTCCCGCTTGCTCTCTTGTCTGGCTCGCTCTCTTATCTGGCTCGCTCGCATACCTGGCTCGCTCGCTTTCACATCAAGCTGGCTCGCTTGCTCTCATGTCTGGCTCGCTTGCTCTCTTGTCTGGCTCGCTCTTTTATCTGGCTCGCTCTTATATCTGCCTTGCTAGCTCGCTCTCATATCTGGCTCGCTCGCTTGCTCTCTTGTCTGTCTCGCTCTCTTTTATGGCTCGCTCGCATATCTGGCTAGCTTGCTCTCACATCTGGCTCGCTCGCTTGCTCTCTTGTCTGGCTCGCTCTCTTATCTGGCTCGCTCGCATATCTGGCTCGCTCGCTCTCATGTCTGGCTCGCTTCGCTCTCATATCTGGCTTGCTCGCTTGCTCTCATATCTGGCTCGCTCGCTTACTCTCATATCTGGCTCGCTCGCTTGCTCTCTTGTCTGGCTCACTCTCTTATCTGGCTCGCTCGCATATCTGGCTCGCTCGCTCTCAAATCTGGCTCGCTCGCTTGCTCTCATATCTGGCTTGCTCGCTTGCTCTCATATCTGGCTCGCTCGCTTGCTCTCATATCTGGCTCGCTCGCTTTTTCTCATATCTGGCTCGCTCGCTTGCTCTCTTGTCTGGCTCGCTCGCTTGCTCTCTTGTCTGGCTCGCTCTCTTATCTGGCTCGCTCGCATATCTGGCTCGCTCGCTTTCAAATCTGGCTCGCTCGCTTGCTCTCATATCTGGCTAGCTCGCTTGCTCTCTTGTCTTGCTCGATCTCTTATCTGGCTCGCTCTCTCTCATATCTGGCTGGCTCGCTTGCTCTCATATCTGGCTCGCTCGCTTGCTTTCTTGTCTGGCTCGCTCTCTTATCTGGCTTGCTCGCTAGCATATCTGGCTGGCTCGCTTGCTCTCATGTCTGGCTGGCTCGCTTGCTCTCATATCTGGCTCGCTCGCTTGCTTTCTTGTCTGTCTCACTCTCTTTTATGGCTCGTTTGCATATCTGGCTCGCTCGCTTGCTCTCATATCTGGCTTGCTCGCTTGCTCTCATATTCGGCTCGCTCGCTTGCTCTCATATCTGGCTCGCTCGCTTGCTCTCTTGTCTGGCTCGCTCTCTTATCTGGCTCGCTCGCATATCTGGCTTGCTTGCTCTCAAATCTGGCTCGCTCGCTTGCTCTCATATCTGGCTAGCTCGCTTGCTCTCTTGCCTTGCTCGCTCTCTTATCTGGCTCGCTCTCTCTCATATCTGGCTGGCTCGCTTGCTCTCATATCTGGCTCGCTCGCTTGCTTTCTTGTCTGGCTCGCTCTCTTATCTGGCTTGCTCGCTAGCATATCTGGCTCGCACGCTTGCTCTCTTGTCTGGCTCGCTCTCATATCTGGCTCGCTCGCTCTCATATCTGGCTCGCTCGCTTGCTCTCATGTCTGGCTCGCTCTCATATCTGGCTTTCTCGCTTGCTCTCTTGTCTGGCTCGCTCTCTTATCTGGCTCGCTCGCTCTCATATCTGGCTCGCTCGCTTGCTCTCTTGTCTGTCTCGCTCTCTTTTATGGCTCGCTCGCATATCTGGCTAGCTTGCTCTCACATCTGGCTCGCTCGCTTGCTCTCTTGTCTGGTTCGCTCTCTTATCTGGCTCGCTCGCATATCTGGCTCGCTCGCTCTCATGTCTGGCTCGCTTCGCTCTCATATCTGGCTTGCTCGCTTGCTCTCATATCTGGCTCGCTCGCTTACTCTCATATCTGGCTCGCTCGCTTGCTCTCTTGTCTGGCTCACTCTCTTATCTGGCTCGCTCGCATATCTAGCTCGCTCGCTCTCAAATCTGGCTCGCTCGCTTGCTCTCATATCTGGCTTGCTTGCTTGCTCTCATATCTGGCTCGCTCGCTTGCTCTCATATCTGGCTCGCTCACTTTTTCTCATATCTGGCTCGCTCGCTTGCTCTCGTCTGGCTCGCTCTCTTATCTGGCTCGCTCGCATATCTGGCTCGCTGCTCTCAAATCTGGCTCGCTCGCTTGCTCTCATATCTGGCTAGCTCGCTTGCTCTCTTGTCTTGCTCGCTCTCATATCTGGCTCGCTCGCTCTCATATCTGGCTGGTTTGCTTGCTCTCATATCTGGCTCGCTCGCTTGCTCTCTTGTCTGGCTCGCTCTCTTTTATCGCTCGCACGCATATCTGGCTCCCATGCTCTCACATCTGGCTCGCTCGCTTGCTCTCTTGTCTGGCTCGCTCTCTTATCTGGCTCGCTCGCTCGCATATCTGGCTCGCTCGCTCTCATGTCTGGCTCGCTCGCTCTCATATCTGGCTTGCTCGCTTGCTCTCATATCTGGCTTGCTCGCTTGCTCTCATATCTGGCTCGCTCGCTTGTTCTCATATCTGGCTCGCTCGCTTGCTCTCTTGTCTGGCTCGCTCTCTTATCTGGCTCGCTCGCATATCTGGCTCGCTCGCTCTCATATCTGGCTGGTTCGCTTGCTCTCATATCTGGCTCGCTCGCTTGCTCTCCTGTCTGGCTCGCTCTCTTATCTGGCTTGCTCGCTAGCATATCTGGCTTGCACGCTTGCTCTTTTGTCTGGCTTGCTCTCTTATCTGGCTCGCTCGCTCTCATATCTGGCTCGCTCGCTTGCTCTCATATCTTACTCGCTCGCTTGCTCTCTTGTCTGGCTCGCTCTCTTATCTGGCTCGCTCACATATCTGGCTCGCTCGCTCTCACATCTAGCTGGCTCGCTTGCTCTCATATTTGGCTCGCTCGGTTGCTCTCTTGTCTGGCTCGCTCTCTTATCTGGCTCGCTCTCATATCTGGCTTGCTAGCTTGCTCTCATATATGGCTCGCTCGCTTGCTCTCTTGTCTGTCTCGCTCTCTTTTATGGCTCGCTCGCATATCTGGTTCGCTCGCTCTCATATATTACTCGCTCAGTCTCATGTCTGGCTCGCTCGCTCTCATATCTGGCTTGCTCGCTTGCTCTCATATCTGGCTCGCTCGCTTGCTCTCTTGTCTGGCTCGCTCTCTTATCTGGCTCGCTCGCATATCTTGCGCGCTCACTCTCAAATCTGGCTCGCTTGCTTGCTCTCACATCTGGCTCGCTCGCTTGCTCTCAAATGTGGCTAGCTCGCTTGCTCTCTTGTCTTGCTCGCTCTCTTATCTGGCTCACTCGCTCTTATATCTGGCTGGCTCGCTTGCTCTCATATCTGGCTCGCTCGCTTGCTCTCTTGTCTGGCTCGCTCTCTTATCTGGTTTGCTCGCTAGCATATCTGGCTCGCACGCTTGCTCTCTTGTCTGGCTTGCTCTCTTATCTGGCTTGCTCGCTTTCATATCTGGCTCGCTCGCTTGCTCTCATGTCTGGCTCGCTTGCTTGCTCTCATGTCTGGATCGCTCGCTCTCATATCTGGCTTTCTCGCTTGCTCTCTTGTCTGGCTCGCTCTCTTATCTGGCTTGCTCGCATATCTGGCTCGCTCGCATATCTGGCTCGCTCGCTCTCACATCTGGCTGGCTCGCTTGCTCTCATTTCTTGCTGGCTCGCTTTTTCTCATATCTGGCTCGCTCGCTTGCTCTCTTGTCTGGCTCGCTCTCTTATCTGGCTCGCTCGCATATCTGGCTCGCTCGCTCTCAAATCTGGCTCGCTCGCTTGCTCTCATATCTGGCTAGCTCGCTTGCTCTCTTGTCTTGCTCGCTCTGTTATCTGGCTCGCTCGCTCTCATATCTGGCTCGCTCGCTTGCTCTCATATCTGGCTTTCTCGCTTGCTCTCTTGTCTGGCTCGCTCTCTTATCTGGCTCGCTCGCATACCTGGCTCGCTCGCTTTCACATCTAGCTGGCTCGCTTGCTCTCATATCTGGCTCACTTGCTCTCTTGTCTGGCTCGCTCTCATATCTGGCTTTCCCGCTTGCTCTCTTGTCTGGCTCGCTCTCTTATCTGGCTCGCTCGCATACCTGGCTCGCTCGCTTTCACATCTAGCTGGCTCGCTTGTTCTCATGTCTGGCTCGCTTGCTCTCTTGTCTGGCTCGCTCTCTTATCTGGCTCGCTCTTATATCTGCCTTGCTAGCTCGCTCTCATATCTGGCTCGCTCGCTTGCTCTCTTGTCTGTCTCGCTCTCTTTTATGGCTCGCTCGCATATCTGGCTAGCTTGCTCTCACATCTGGCTCGCTCGCTTGCTCTCTTGTCTGGCTCGCTCTCTTATCTGGCTCGCTCGCATATCTGGCTCGCTCGCTCTCATGTCTGGCACGCTTCGCTCTCATATCTGGCTTGCTCGCTTGCTCTCATATCTGGCTCGCTCGTTTACTCTCATATCTGGCTCGCTCGCTTGCTCTCTTGTCTGGCTCACTCTCTTATCTGGCTCGCTCGCATATCTGGCTCGCTCGCTCTCAAATCTGGCTCGCTCGCTTGCTCTCATATCTGGCTTGCTCGCTTGCTCTCATATCTGGCTCGCTCGCTTGCTCTCATATCTGGCTCGCTCGCTTTTTCTCATATCTGGCTCGCTCGCTTGCTCTCTTGTCTGGCTCGCTCGCTTGCTCTCTTGTCTGGCTCGCTCTCTTATCTGGCTCGCTCGCATATCTGGCTCGCTCGCTTTCAAATCTGGCTCGCTCGCTTGCTCTCATATCTGGCTAGCTCGCTTGCTCTCTTGTCTTGCTCGATCTCTTATCTGGCTCACTCGCTCTCACATCTGGCTGGCTCGCTTGCTCTCATGTCTGGCTGGCTCGCTTGCTCTCATATCTGGCTCGCTCGCTTGCTTTCTTGTCTGTCTCACTCTCTTTTATGGCTCGTTTGCATATCTGGCTCGCTCGCTTGCTCTCATATCTGGCTTGCTCGCTCAGTCTCATATCTGGCTTGCTCGCTTGCTCTCATATTCGGCTCGCTCGCTTGCTCTCATATCTGGCTCGCTCGCTTGCTCTCTTGTCTGGCTCGCTCTCTTATCTGGCTCGCTCGCATATCTGGCTTGCTCGCTCTCAAATCTGGCTCGCTCGCTTGCTCTCATATCTGGCTAGCTCGCTTGCTCTCTTGCCTTGCTCGCTCTCTTATCTGGCTCGCTCTCTCTCATATCTGGCTGGCTCGCTTGCTCTCATATCTGGCTCGCTCGCTTGCTTTCTTGTCTGGCTCGCTCTCTTATCTGGCTTGCTTGCTAGCATATCTGGCTCGCACGCTTGCTCTCTTGTCTGGCTTGCTCTCTTATCTGGCTCGCTCGCTCTCATATCTGGCTCGCTCGCTTGCTCTCATGTCTGGCTCGCTCTCATATCTGGCTTTCTCGCTTGCTCTCTTGTCTGGCTCGCTCTCTTATCTGGCTCGCTCGCATACCTGGCTCGCTCGCTCTCACATCTAGCTGGCTCGCTTGCTCTCATATCTGGCTCGCTTGCTCTCTTGTCTGGCTCGCTCTCTTATCTGGCTCGCTCTTATATCTGCCTTGCTAGCTCGCTCTCATATCTGGCTCGCTCGCTTGCTCTCTTGTCTGTCTCGCTCTCTTTTATGGCTCGCTCGCATATCTGGCTAGCTTGCTCTCACATCTGGCTCGCTCGCTTGCTCTCTTGTCTGGTTCGCTCTCTTATCTGGCTCGCTCGCATATCTGGCTCGCTCGCTCTCATGTCTTGCTCGCTTCGCTCTCATATCTGGCTTGCTCGCTTGCTCTCATATCTGGCTCGCTCGCTTACTCTCATATCTGGCTCGCTCGCTTGCTCTCTTGTCTGGCTCACTCTCTTATCTGGCTCGCTCTCTTATCTAGCTCGCTCGCTCTCAAATCTGGCTCGCTCGTTTGCTCTCATATCTGGCTTGCTCGCTTGCTCTCATATCTGGCTCGCTCGCTTGCTCTCATATCTGGCTCGCTCACTTTTTCTCATATCTGGCTCGCTCGCTTGCTCTCTTGTCTGGCTCGCTCTCTTATCTGGCTCGCTCGCATATCTGGCTCGCTGCTCTCAAATCTGGCTCGCTCGCTTGCTCTCATATCTGGCTAGCTCGCTTGCTCTCTTGTCTTGCTCGCTCTCATATCTGGCTCGCTCGCTCTCATATCTGGCTGGTTTGCTTGCTCTCATATCTGGCTCGCTCGCTTGCTCTCTTGTCTGGCTCGCTCTCTTTTATCGCTCGCACGCATATCTGGCTCCCATGCTCTCACATCTGGCTCGCTCGTTTGCTCTCTTGTCTGGCTCGCTCTCTTATCTGGCTCGCTCGCTCGCATATCTGGCTCGCTCGCTCTCATGTCTGGCTCGCTCGCTTGCTCTCATGTCTGGCTCGCTCGCTCTCTTATCTGGCTCGCTCACATATCTGGCTCGCTCGCTCTCACATCTAGCTGGCTCGCTTGCTCTCAAATGTGGCTAGCTCGCTTGCTCTCTTGTCTTGCTCGCTCTCTTATCTGGCTCACTCGCTCTTATATCTGGCTGGCTCGCTTGCTCTCATATCTGGCTCGCTCGCTTGCTCTCTTGTCTGGCTCGCTCTCTTATCTGGTTTGCTCGCTAGCATATCTGGCTCGCACGCTTGCTCTCTTGTCTGGCTTGCTCTCTTATCTGGCTTGCTCGCTTTCATATCTGGCTCGCTCGCTTGCTCTCATGTCTGGCTCGCTCGCTTGCTCTCATGTCTGGATCGCTCGCTCTCATATCTGGCTTTCTCGCTTGCTCTCTTGTCTGGCTCGCTCTCTTATCTGGCTTGCTCGCATATCTGGCTCGCTCGCATATCTGGCTCGCTCGCTCTCACATCTGGCTGGCTCGCTTGCTCTCATTTCTTGCTGGCTCGCTTGCTCTCATATCTGGCTCGCTCGCTTGCTCTCTTGTCTGGCTCGCTCTCTTATCTGGCTCGCTCGCATATCTGGCTCGCTCGCTCTCAAATCTGGCTCGCTCGCTTGCTCTCATATCTGGCTAGCTCGCTTGCTCTCTTGTCTTGCTCGCTCTGTTATCTGGCTCGCTCGCTCTCATATCTGGCTCGCTCGCTTGCTCTCATAACTGGCTTTCTCGCTTGCTCTCTTGTCTGGCTCGCTCTCTTATCTGGCTCGCTCGCATACCTGGCTCGCTCGCTTTCACATCTAGCTGGCTCGCTTGCTCTCATATCTGGCTCACTTGCTCTCTTGTCTGGCTCGCTCTCATATCTGGCTTTCCCGCTTGCTCTCTTGTCTGGCTCGCTCTCTTATCTGGCTCGCTCGCATACCTGGCTCGCTCGCTTTCACATCTAGCTGGCTCGCTTGTTCTCATGTCTGGCTCGCTTGCTCTCTTGTCTGGCTCGCTCTCTTATCTGGCTCGCTCTTATATCTGCCTTGCTAGCTCGCTCTCATATCTGGCTCGCTCGCTTGCTCTCTTGTCTGTCTCGCTCTCTTTTATGGCTCGCTCGCATATCTGGCTAGCTTGCTCTCACATCTGGCTCGCTCGCTTGCTCTCTTGTCTGGCTCGCTCTCTTATCTGGCTCGCTCGCATATCTGGCTCGCTCGCTCTCATGTCTGGCTCGCTTCGCTCTCATATCTGGCTTGCTCGCTTGCTCTCATATCTGGCTCGCTCGTTTACTCTCATATCTGGCTCGCTCGCTTGCTCTCTTGTCTGGCTCACTCTCTTATCTGGCTCGCTCGCATATCTGGCTCGCTCGCTCTCAAATCTGGCTCGCTCGCTTGCTCTCATATCTGGCTTGCTCGCTTGCTCTCATATCTGGCTCGCTCGCTTGCTCTCATATCTGGCTCGCTCGCTTTTTCTCATATCTGGCTCGCTCGCTTGCTCTCTTGTCTGGCTCGCTCGCTTGCTCTCTTGTCTGGCTCGCTCTCTTATCTGGCTCGCTCGCATATCTGGCTCGCTCGCTTTCAAATCTGGCTCGCTCGCTTGCTCTCATATCTGGCTAGCTCGCTTGCTCTCTTGTCTTGCTCGATCTCTTATCTGGCTCACTCGCTCTCACATCTGGCTGGCTCGCTTGCTCTCATGTCTGGCTGGCTCGCTTGCTCTCATATCTGGCTCGCTCGCTTGCTTTCTTGTCTGTCTCACTCTCTTTTATGGCTCGTTTGCATATCTGGCTCGCTCGCTTGCTCTCATATCTGGCTTGCTCGCTCAGTCTCATATCTGGCTTGCTCGCTTGCTCTCATATTCGGCTCGCTCGCTTGCTCTCATATCTGGCTCGCTCGCTTGCTCTCTTGTCTGGCTCGCTCTCTTATCTGGCTCGCTCGCATATCTGGCTTGCTCGCTCTCAAATCTGGCTCGCTCGCTTGCTCTCATATCTGGCTAGCTCGCTTGCTCTCTTGCCTTGCTCGCTCTCTTATCTGGCTCGCTCTCTCTCATATCTGGCTGGCTCGCTTGCTCTCATATCTGGCTCGCTCGCTTGCTTTCTTGTCTGGCTCGCTCTCTTATCTGGCTTGCTTGCTAGCATATCTGGCTCGCACGCTTGCTCTCTTGTCTGGCTTGCTCTCTTATCTGGCTCGCTCGCTCTCATATCTGGCTCGCTCGCTTGCTCTCATGTCTGGCTCGCTCTCATATCTGGCTTTCTCGCTTGCTCTCTTGTCTGGCTCGCTCTCTTATCTGGCTCGCTCGCATACCTGGCTCGCTCGCTCTCACATCTAGCTGGCTCGCTTGCTCTCATATCTGGCTCGCTTGCTCTCTTGTCTGGCTCGCTCTCTTATCTGGCTCGCTCTTATATCTGCCTTGCTAGCTCGCTCTCATATCTGGCTCGCTCGCTTGCTCTCTTGTCTGTCTCGCTCTCTTTTATGGCTCGCTCGCATATCTGGCTAGCTTGCTCTCACATCTGGCTCGCTCGCTTGCTCTCTTGTCTGGTTCGCTCTCTTATCTGGCTCGCTCGCATATCTGGCTCGCTCGCTCTCATGTCTTGCTCGCTTCGCTCTCATATCTGGCTTGCTCGCTTGCTCTCATATCTGGCTCGCTCGCTTACTCTCATATCTGGCTCGCTCGCTTGCTCTCTTGTCTGGCTCACTCTCTTATCTGGCTCGCTCTCTTATCTAGCTCGCTCGCTCTCAAATCTGGCTCGCTCGTTTGCTCTCATATCTGGCTTGCTCGCTTGCTCTCATATCTGGCTCGCTCGCTTGCTCTCATATCTGGCTCGCTCACTTTTTCTCATATCTGGCTCGCTCGCTTGCTCTCTTGTCTGGCTCGCTCTCTTATCTGGCTCGCTCGCATATCTGGCTCGCTGCTCTCAAATCTGGCTCGCTCGCTTGCTCTCATATCTGGCTAGCTCGCTTGCTCTCTTGTCTTGCTCGCTCTCATATCTGGCTCGCTCGCTCTCATATCTGGCTGGTTTGCTTGCTCTCATATCTGGCTCGCTCGCTTGCTCTCTTGTCTGGCTCGCTCTCTTTTATCGCTCGCACGCATATCTGGCTCCCATGCTCTCACATCTGGCTCGCTCGCTTGCTCTCTTGTCTGGCTCGCTCTCTTATCTGGCTCGCTCGCTCGCATATCTGGCTCGCTCGCTCTCATGTCTGGCTCGCTCGCTTGCTCTCATGTCTGGCTCGCTCGCTCTCTTATCTGGCTCGCTCACATATCTGGCTCGCTCGCTCTCACATCTAGCTGGCTCGCTTGCTCTCATATTTGGCTCGCTCGCTTGCTCTCTTGTCTGGCTTGCTCTCTTATCTGTCTCGCTCTCACATCTGGCTCGCTCGCTTGCTCTCATATCTGGCTCGCTCGCTTGCTCTTTTGTCTGGCTCGCTCTCTTATCTGGCTTGCTCGCTAGCATTTCTGGCTCGCACGCTTGCTCTCTTATCTGGCTCGATCGCTCTCATATCTGGCTCGCTCGCTTGCTCTCATGTCTGGCTCGCTCGCTCTCATATCTGGCTTTCTCGCTTGCTCTCTTGTCTGGCTGGCTCTCTTATCTGGCTCGCTCTCATACCTGGCTCGCTCGCTCTCACATCTAGCTGTCTCCCTTGCTCTCATATCTGGCTCGCTTGCTCTCTTGTCTGGCTCGCTTTCTTATCTGGCTCGCTCTTATATCTGCCTTGCTAGCTCGCTCTCATATCTGGCTCGCTCGCTTGCTCTCTTGTCTGTCTCGCTCTCTTTTATCGCTCGCACGCATATCTGGCTCCCTTGCTCTCACATCTGGCTCGCTCGCTTGCTCTCTTGTCTGGCTCGCTCTCTTATCTGGCTCGCTCGCTCGCATATCTGGCTCGCTCGCTCTCATGTCTGGCTCGCTCGCTCTCATATCTGGCTTGCTCGCTTGCTCTCATATCTGGCTTGCTCGCTTGCTCTCATATCTGGCTCGCTCGCTTGTTCTCA
This sequence comes from Hyla sarda, assembly GCF_029499605.1. NCBI lineage: Eukaryota > Metazoa > Chordata > Amphibia > Anura > Hylidae > Hyla > Hyla sarda. The sequence continues at coordinate 34,725 of NW_026607962.1, read as the reverse complement.
TATCTGGCTCGCTCGCTTGCTCTCTTGTCTGGCTCGCTCTCTTATCTGGCTCGCTCGCATATCTGGCTCGCTCGCTCTCATATCTGGCTGGTTCGCTTGCTCTCATATCTGGCTCGCTCGCTTGCTCTCCTGTCTGGCTCGCTCTCTTATCTGGCTCGCTCGCTAGCATATCTGGCTTGCACGCTTGCTCTTTTGTCTGGCTTGCTCTCTTATCTGGCTCGCTCGCTCTCATATCTGGCTCGCTCGCTTGCTCTCATATCTGGCTCGCTCGCTTGCTCTCTTGTCTGGCTCGCTCTCTTATCTGGCTCGCTCACATATCTGGCTCGCTCGCTTGCTCTCATATCTGGCTCGCTCGCTTACTCTCATATCTGGCTCGCTCGCTTGCTCTCTTGTCTGGCTCGCTCTCTTATCTGGCTCGCTCTTATATCTGCCTTGCTAGCTCGCTCTCATATCTGGCTCTCTCGCTTGCTCTCTTGTCTGTCTCGCTCTCTTTTATGGCTCGCTCGCATATCTGGCTAGCTTGCTCTCACATCTGGCTCGCTCGCTTGCTCTCTTGTCTGGTTCGCTCTCTTATCTGGCTCGCTCGCATATTTGGCTCGCTCGCTCTCATGTCTGGCTCGCTTCGCTCTCATATCTGGCTTGCTCGCTTGCTCTCATATCTGGCTCGCTCGCTTACTCTCATATCTGGCTCGCTCGCTTGCTCTCTTGTCTGGCTCACTCTCTTATCTGGCTCGCTTGCATATCTAGCTCGCTCGCTCTCAAATCTGGCTCGCTCGCTTGCTCTCATATCTGGCTTGCTCGCTTGCTCTCATATCTGGCTCGCTCGCTTGCTCTCATATCTGGCTCGCTCACTTTTTCTCATATCTGGCTCGCTCTCTTGCTCTCATATCTGGCTAGCTCGCTTGCTCTCTTGTCTTGCTCGCTCTCATATCTGGCTCGCTCGCTCTCATATCTGGCTGGTTTGCTTGCTCTCATATCTGGCTCGCTCGCTTGCTCTCTTGTCTGGCTCACTCTCTTTTATCGCTCGCACGCATATCTGGCTCCCATGCTCTCACATCTGGCTCGCTCGCTTGCTCTCTTGTCTGGCTCGCTCTCTTATCTGGCTCGCTCGCTCGCATATCTGGCTCGCTTGCTCTCATGTCTGGCTCGCTCGCTCTCATATCTGGCTCGCTCGCTCTCATATCTGGCTGGTTCGCTTGCTCTCATATCTGGCTCGCTCGCTTGCTCTCCTGTCTGGCTCGCTCTCTTATTTGGCTTGCTCGCTAGCATATCTGGCTTGCACGCTTGCTCTTTTGTCTGGCTTGCTCTCTTATCTGGCTCGCTCGCTCTCATATCTGGCTCGCTCGCTTGCTCTCATATCTGGCTCGCTCGCTTGCTCTCTTGTCTGGCTCGCTCTCTTATCTGGCTCGCTCACATATCTGGCTCGCTCGCTTGCTCTCATATCTGGCTCGCTCGCTTACTCTCATATCTGGCTCGCTCGCTTGCTCTCTTGTCTGGCTCACTCTCTTATCTGGCTCGCTCGCATACCTGGCTCGCTCGCTCTCAAATCTGGCTTGCTCGCTTGCTTTCATATCTGGCTTGCTCGCTTGCTCTCATATCTGGCTCGCTCGCTTGCTCTCATATCTGGCTCGCTCGCTTTTTCTCATATCTGGCTCGCTGCTCTCAAATCTGGCTCGCTCGCTTGCTCTCATATCTGGCTAGCTCGCTTGCTCTCTTGTCTTGCGCGCTCTCATATCTGGCTCGCTCGCTCTCATATCTGGCTGGTTTGCTTGCTCTCATATCTGGCTCGCTCGCTTGCTCTCTTGTCTGGCTCGCTCTCTTATCTGGCTCGCTCGCTCGCATATCTGGCTCGCTCGCTCTCATGTCTGGCTCGCTCGCTCTCATATCTGGCTCGCTCGCTCTCATATCTGGCTGGTTCGCTTGCTCTCATATCTGGCTCGCTCGCTTGCTCTCCTGTCTGGCTCGCTCTCTTATCTGGCTTGCTCGCTAGCATATCTGGCTTGCACGCTTGCTCTTTTGTCTGGCTTGCTCTCTTATCTGGCTCGCTCGCTCTCATATCTGGCTCGCTCGCTTGCTCTCATATCTGGCTCGCTCGCTTGCTCTCTTGTCTGGCTCGCTCTCTTATCTGGCTCGCTCACAAATCTGGCTCGCTCGCTTGCTCTCATATCTGGCTCGCTCGCTTACTCTCATATCTGGCTCGCTCGCTTGCTCTCTTGTCTGGCTCACTCTCTTATCTGGCTCGCTCGCATATCTGGCTCGCTCGCTCTCAAATCTGGCTTGCTCGCTTGCTTTCATATCTGGCTTGCTCGCTTGCTCTCATATCTGGCTCGCTCGCTTGCTCTCATATCTGGCTCGCTCGCTTTTTCTCATATCTGGCTCGCTCGCTTGCTCTCTTGTCTGGCTCGCTCTCTTCTCTGGCTCGCTCGCATATCTGGCTCGCTCGCTCTCAAATCTGGCTTGCTCGCTTGCTCTCATATCTGGCTTGCTCGCTTGCTCTCATATCTGGCTTGCTCGCTTGCTCTCATATCTGGCTCGCTCGCTTGCTCTCATATTTGGCTAGCTCGCTTTCTCTCTTGTCTTGCTCGCTCTCATATCTGGCTCGCTCGCTCTCATATCTGGCTGGTTCGATTGCTCTCATATCTGGCTCGCTCGCTTGCTCTCTTGTCTGGCTCGCTCTCTTATCTGGCTTGCTCGCTAGCATATCTGGCTCGCACGCTTGCTCTCTTGTCTGGCTTGCTCTCTTATCTGTCTCGCTCTCACATCTGGCTCGCTCGCTTGCTCTCTTGTCTGGCTCGCTCTCTTATCTGGCTTGCTTGCTAGCATATCTGGCTCGCACGCTTGCTCTCTTATCTGGCTCGATCGCTCTCATATCTGGCTCGCTCGCTTGCTCTCATGTCTGGCTCGCTCGCTTGCTCTCATATCTGGCTCGCTCGCTTGCTCTCTTATCTGGCTCGATCGCTCTCATATCTGGCTCGCTCGCTTGCTCTCTTGTCTGGGTCGCTCTCTTATCTGGCTCGCTCTCATATCTGGCTCTCATATCTGGCTCGCTCGCTTGCTCTCTTGTCTGGGTCGCTCTCATATCTGGCTCGCTTGCTCTCCTGTCTGGCTCGCTCTCTTATCTGGCTCGCTCTTATATCTGCCTTGCTAGCTCGCTCTCATATCTGGCTCGCTCGCTTGCTCTCTTGTCTGTCTCGCTCTCTTTTATGGCTCGCTCGCATATCTGGCTAGCTTGCTCTCACATCTGGCTCGCTCGCTTGCTCTCTTGTCTGGCTCGCTCTCTTATCTGGCTCGCTCGCATATCTGGCTCGCTCGCTCTCATGTCTGGCTCGCTCGCTCTCATATCTGGCTTGCTCGCTTGCTTTCTATCTGGCTCGCTCGCTTACTCTCATATCTGGCTCGCTCGCTTGCTCTCTTGTCTGGCTTGCTCTCTTATCTGTCTCGCTCTCACATCTGGCTCGCTCGCTTGCTCTCATATCTGGCTCGCTCGCTTGCTCTTTTGTCTGGCTCGCTCTCTTATCTGGCTTGCTCGCTAGCATATCTGGCTCGCACGCTTGCTCTCTTATCTGGCTCGATCGCTCTCATATCTGGCTCGCTCGCTTGCTCTCATGTCTGGCTCGCTCGCTCTCATATCTGGCTTTCTCGCTTGCTCTCTTGTCTGGCTCGCTCTCTTATCTGGCTCGCTCTCATACCTGGCTCGCTCGCTCTCACATCTAGCTGTCTCCCTTGCTCTCATATCTGGCTCGCTTGCTCTCTTGTCTGGCTCGCTTTCTTATCTGGCTCGCTCTTATATCTGCCTTGCTAGCTCGCTCTCATATCTGGCTCGCTCGCTTGCTCTCTTGTCTGTCTCGCTCTCTTTTATCGGTCGCACGCATATCTGGCTCCCTTGCTCTCACATCTGGCTCGCTCGCTTGCTCTCTTGTCTGGCTCTCTCTCTTATCTGGCTCGCTCGCTCGCATATCTGGCTCGCTCGCTCTCATGTCTGGCTCGCTCGCTCTCATATCTGGCTTGCTCGCTTGCTCTCATATCTGGCTTGCTCGCTTGCTCTCATATCTGGCTCGCTCGCTTGTTCTCATATCTGGCTCGCTCGCTTGCTCTCTTGTCTGGCTCGCTCTCTTATCTGGCTCGCTCGCATATCTGGCTCGCTCGCTCTCATATCTGGCTGGTTCGCTTGCTCTCATATCTGGCTCGCTCGCTTGCTCTCCTGTCTGGCTCGCTCTCTTATCTGGCTTGCTCGCTAGCATATCTGGCTTGCACGCTTGCTCTTTTGTCTGGCTTGCTCTCTTATCTGGCTCGCTCGCTCTCATATCTGGCTCGCTCGCTTGCTCTCATATCTGGCTCGCTCGCTTGCTCTCTTGTCTGGCTCGCTCTCTTATCTGGCTCGCTCACATATCTGGCTCGCTCGCTCTCACATCTAGCTGGCTCGCTTGCTCTCATATTTGGCTCGCTCGGTTGCTCTCTTGTCTGGCTCGCTCTCTTATCTGGCTCGCTCTCATATCTGGCTTGCTAGCTTGCTCTCATATCTGGCTCGCTCGCTTGCTCTCTTGTCTGTCTCGCTCTCTTTTATGGCTCGCTCGCATATCTGGTTCGCTCGCTCTCATATCTTACTCGCTCCGTCTCATGTCTGGCTCGCTCGCTCTCATATCTGGCTTGCTCGCTTGCTTTCTATCTGGCTCGCTCGCTTACTCTCATATCTGGCTCGCTCGCTTGCTCTCTTGTCTGGCTTGCTCTCTTATCTGTCTCGCTCTCACATCTGGCTCGCTCGCTTGCTCTCATATCTGGCTCGCTCGCTTGCTCTTTTGTCTGGCTCGCTCTCTTATCTGGCTTGCTCGCTAGCATATCTGGCTCGCACGCTTGCTCTCTTATCTGGCTCGATCGCTCTCATATCTGGCTCGCTCGCTTGCTCTCATGTCTGGCTCGCTCGCTCTCATATCTGGCTTTCTCGCTTGCTCTCTTGTCTGGCTCGCTCTCTTATCTGGCTCGCTCTCATACCTGGCTCGCTCGCTCTCACATCTAGCTGTCTCCCTTGCTCTCATATCTGGCTCGCTTGCTCTCTTGTCTGGCTCGCTTTCTTATCTGGCTCGCTCTTATATCTGCCTTGCTAGCTCGCTCTCATATCTGGCTCGCTCGCTTGCTCTCTTGTCTGTCTCGCTCTCTTTTATCGGTCGCACGCATATCTGGCTCCCTTGCTCTCACATCTGGCTCGCTCGCTTGCTCTCTTGTCTGGCTCTCTCTCTTATCTGGCTCGCTCGCTCGCATATCTGGCTCGCTCGCTCTCATGTCTGGCTCGCTCGCTCTCATATCTTGCTTGCTCGCTTGCTCTCATATCTGGCTTGCTCGCTTGCTCTCATATCTGGCTCGCTCGCTTGTTCTCATATCTGGCTCGCTCGCTTGCTCTCTTGTCTGGCTCGCTCTCTTATCTGGCTCGCTCGCATATCTGGCTCGCTCGCTCTCATATCTGGCTGGTTCGCTTGCTCTCATATCTGGCTCGCTCGCTTGCTCTCCTGTCTGGCTCGCTCTCTTATCTGGCTTGCTCGCTAGCATATCTGGCTTGCACGCTTGCTCTTTTGTCTGGCTTGCTCTCTTATCTGGCTCGCTCGCTCTCATATCTGGCTCGCTCGCTTGCTCTCATATCTGGCTCGCTCGCTTGCTCTCTTGTCTGGCTCGCTCTCTTATCTGGCTCGCTCACATATCTGGCTCGCTCGCTCTCACATCTAGCTGGCTCGCTTGCTCTCATATTTGGCTCGCTCGGTTGCTCTCTTGTCTGGCTCGCTCTCTTATCTGGCTCGCTCTCATATCTGGCTTGCTAGCTTGCTCTCATATCTGGCTCGCTCGCTTGCTCTCTTGTCTGTCTCGCTCTCTTTTATGGCTCGCTCGCATATCTGGTTCGCTCGCTCTCATATCTTACTCGCTCCGTCTCATGTCTGGCTCGCTCGCTCTCATATCTGGCTTGCTCGCTTGCTCTCATATCTGGCTCGCTCGCTTGCTCTCATGTCTGGCTCGCTCTCTTATCTGGCTCGCTCGCATATCTTGCGCGCTCACTCTCAAATCTGGCTCGCTTGCTTGCTCTCATATCTGGCTAGCTCGCTTGCTCTCATATGTGGCTCTCTTGCTCTCATATCTGGCTCGCTTGCTTGCTTAATTGTCTGGCTCGCTCTCTTATCTGGCTAGCTCTCTCTCACATCTGGTTTGCTCGCTGCTCTCTTGTCTGGCTCGCTCTCTTATCTGGCTCGCTCGCATATCTTGCTCGCTCGCTCTCACATCTGGCTCGCTCGCTTGCTCTCAAATGTGGCTAGCTCGCTTGCTCTCTTGTCTTGCTCGCTCTCTTATCTGGCTCGCTCGCTCTTATATCTGGCTGGCTCGCTTGCTCTCATATCTGGCTGCTCGCTTGCTCTCTTGTCTGGCTCGCTTTCTTATCTGGTTTGCTCGCTAGCATATCTGGCTCGCACGCTTGCTCTCTTGTCTGGCTTGCTCTCTTATCTGGCTTGCTCGCTTTCATATCTGGCTCGCTCGCTTGCTCTCATGTTTGGCTCGCACGCTCTCATATCTGGCTTTCTCGCTTGCTCTCTTGTCTGGCTCGCTCTCTTATCTGGCTTGCTCGCATATCTGGCTCGCTCGCATATCTGGCTCGCTCGCTCTCACATCTGGCTGGCTCGCTTGCTCTCATTTCTGGCTGGCTCGCTTGCTCTCATATCTGGCTCGCTCGCTTGCTCTCTTGTCTGGCTCGCTCTCTTATCTGGCTCGCTCGCATATCTGGCTCGCTCGCTCTCAAATCTGGCTCGCTCGCTTGCTCTCATATCTGGCTAGCTCGCTTGCTCTCTTGTCTTGCTCGCTCTCTTATCTGGCTCGCTCGCTCTTATATCTGGCTCGCTCGCTTGCTCTCATGTCTGGCTCGCTCTCATATCTGGCTTTCCCGCTTGCTCTCTTGTCTGGCTCGCTCTCTTATCTGGCTCGCTCGCATACCTGGCTCGCTCGCTTTCACATCTAGCTGGCTCGCTTGCTCTCATGTCTGGCTCGCTTGCTCTCTTGTCTGGCTCGCTCTCTTATCTGGCTCGCTCTTATATCTGCCTTGCTAGCTCGCTCTCATATCTGGCTCGCTCGCTTGCTCTCTTGTCTACTCGCTCTCTTTTATGGCTCGCTCGCATATCTGGCTAGCTTGCTCTCACATCTGGCTCGCTCGCTTGCTCTCTTGTCTGGCTCGCTCTCTTATCTGGCTCGCTCGCATATCTGGCTCGCTCGCTCTCATGTCTGGCTCGCTTCGCTCTCATATCTGGCTTGCTCGCTTGCTCTCATATCTGGCTCGCTCGCTTACTCTCATATCTGGCTCGCTCGCTTGCTCTCTTGTCTGGCTCACTCTCTTATCTGGCTCGCTCGCATATCTGGCTCGCTCGCTCTCAAATCTGGCTCGCTCGCTTGCTCTCATATCTAGCTCGCTCGCTTGCTCTCATATCTGGCTCGCTCGCTTTTTCTCATATCTGGCTCGCTCGCTTTTTCTCATATCTGGCTCGCTCGCTTGCTCTCTTGTCTGGCTCGCTCGCTTGCTCTCTTGTCTGGCTCGCTCTCTTATCTGGCTCGCTCGCATATCTGGCTCGCTCGCTTTCAAATCTGGCTCGCTCGCTTGCTCTCATATCTGGCTAGCTCGCTTGCTCTCTTGTCTTGCTCGATCTCTTATCTGGCTCGCTCGCTCTCACATCTGGCTGGCTCGCTTGCTCTCATGTCTGTCTGGCTCGCTTGCTCTCATATCTGGCTCGCTCGCTTGCTTTCTTGTCTGTCTCACTCTCTTTTATGGCTCGTTTGCATATCTGGCTCGCTCGCTTGCTCTCATATCTGGCTTGCTCGCTCAGTCTCATATCTGGCTTGCTCACTTGCTCTCATATTCGGCTCGCTCGCTTGCTCTCATATCTGGCTCGCTCGCTTGCTCTCTTGTCTGGCTCGCTCTCTTATCTGGCTCGCTCGCATATCTGGCTTGCTCACTCTCAAATCTGGCTCGCTCGCTTGCTCTCATATCTGGCTAGCTCGCTTGCTCTCTTGCCTTGCTCGCTCTCTTATCTGGCTCGCTCTCTCTCATATCTGGCTGGCTCGCTTGCTCTCATATCTGGCTCGCTCGCTTGCTTTCTTGTCTGGCTCGCTCTCTTATCTGGCTTGCTTGCTAGCATATCTGGCTCGCACGCTTGCTCTCTTGTCTGGCTTGCTCTCTTATCTGGCTCGCTCGCTCTCATATCTGGCTCGCTCGCTTGCTCTCATGTCTGGCTCGCTCTCATATCTGGCTTTCTCGCTTGCTCTCTTGTCTGGCTCGCTCTCTTATCTGGCTCGCTCGCATACCTGGCTCGCTCGCTCTCACATCTAGCTGGCTCGCTTGCTCTCATATCTGGCTCGCTTGCTCTCTTGTCTGGCTCGCTCTCTTATCTGGCTCGCTCTTATATCTGCCTTGCTAGCTCGCTCTCATATCTGGCTCGCTCACTTGCTCTCTTGTCTGTCTCGCTCTCTTTTATGGCTCGCTCGCATATCTGGCTAGCTTGCTCTCACATCTGGCTCGCTCGCTTGCTCTCTTGTCTGGTTCGTTCTCTTATCTGGCTCGCTCTCATATCTGGCTCGCTCGCTCTCATGTCTGGCTCGCTTCGCTCTCATATCTGGCTTGCTCGCTTGCTCTCATATCTGGCTCGCTCGCTTACTCTCATATCTGGCTCGCTCGCTTGCTCTCTTGTCTGGCTCACTCTCTTATCTGGCTCGCTCGCATATCTAGCTCGCTCGCTCTCAAATCTGGCTCGCTCGCTTGCTCTCATATCTGGCTTGCTCGCTTGCTCTCATATCTGGCTCGCTCGCTTGCTCTCATATCTGGCTCGCTCACTTTTTCTCATATCTGGCTCGCTCGCTTGCTCTCTTGTCTGGCTCGCTCTCTTATCTGGCTTGCTCGCTAGCATATCTGGCTCGCACGCTTGCTCTCTTGTCTGGCTTGCTCTCTTATCTGGCTCGCTCGCTCTCATATCTGGCTCGCTCGCTTGCTCTCATGTCTGGCTCGCTCTCATATCTGGCTTGCTCGCTTGCTCTCTTGTCTGGCTCGCTCTCTTATCTGGCTCGCTCGCATACCTGGCTCGCTCGCTCTCACATCTAGCTGGCTCGCTTGCTCTCATATCTGGCTCGCTTGCTCTCTTGTCTGGCTCGCTCTTATATTTGCCTTGCTAGCTCGCTCTCATATCTGGCTCGCTCGCTTGCTCTCTTGTCTGTCTCGCTCTCTTTTATGGCTCGCTCGCATATCTGGCTAGCTTGCTCTCACATCTGGCTCGCTCGCTTGCTCTCTTGTCTGGTTCGCTCTCTTATCTGGCTCGCTCGCATATCTGGCTCGCTCGCTCTCATGTCTGGCTCGCTCGCTCTCATATCTGGCTTGCTCGCTTGCTCTCATATCTGGCTTGCTCGCTTGCTCTCATATCTGGCTCGCTCGCTTGTTCTCATATCTGGCTCGCTCGCTTGCTCTCTTGTCTGGCTCGCTCTCTTATCTGGCTCGCTCACATATCTGGCTCGCTCGCTCTCATATCTGGCTGGTTCGCTTGCTCTCATATCTGGCTCGCTCGCTTGCTCTCCTGTCTGGCTCGCTCTCTTATCTGGCTTGCTCGCTAGCATATCTGGCTTGCACGCTTGCTCTTTTGTCTGGCTTGCTCTCTTATCTGGCTCGCTCGCTCTCATATCTGGCTCGCTCGCTTGCTCTCATATCTGGCTCGCTCGCTTGCTCTCTTGTCTGGCTCGCTCTCTTATCTGGCTCGCTCACATATCTGGCTCGCTCGCTCTCACATCTAGCTGGCTCGCTTGCTCTCATATTTGGCTCGCTCGGTTGCTCTCTTGTCTGGCTCGCTCTCTTATCTGGCTCGCTCTCATATCTGGCTTGCTAGCTTGCTCTCATATCTGGCTCGCTCGCTTGCTCTCTTGTCTGTCTCGCTCTCTTTTATGGCTCGCTCGCATATCTGGTTCGCTCGCTCTCATATCTTACTCGCTCCGTCTCATGTCTGGCTCGCTCGCTCTCATATCTGGCTTGCTCGCTTGCTCTCATATCTGGCTCGCTCGCTTGCTCTCATGTCTGGCTCGCTCTCTTATCTGGCTCGCTCGCATATCTTGCGCGCTCACTCTCAAATCTGGCTCGCTTGCTTGCTCTCATATCTGGCTAGCTCGCTTGCTCTCATATGTGGCTCTCTTGCTCTCATATCTGGCTCGCTTGCTTGCTTAATTGTCTGGCTCGCTCTCTTATCTGGCTAGCTCTCTCTCACATCTGGTTTGCTCGCTGCTCTCTTGTCTGGCTCGCTCTCTTATCTGGCTCGCTCGCATATCTTGCTCGCTCGCTCTCACATCTGGCTCGCTCGCTTGCTCTCAAATGTGGCTAGCTCGCTTGCTCTCTTGTCTTGCTCGCTCTCTTATCTGGCTCGCTCGCTCTTATATCTGGCTGGCTCGCTTGCTCTCATATCTGGCTCGCTCGCTTGCTCTCTTGTCTGGCTCGCTCTCTTATCTGGTTTGCTCGCTAGCATATCTGGCTCGCACGCTTGCTCTCTTGTCTGGCTTGCTCTCTTATCTGGCTTGCTCGCTTTCATATCTGGCTCGCTCGCTTGCTCTCATGTCTGGCTCGCACGCTCTCATATCTGGCTTTCTCGCTTGCTCTCTTGTCTGGCTCGCTCTCTTATCTGGCTTGCTCGCATATCTGGCTCGCTCGCATATCTGGCTCGCTCGCTCTCACATCTGGCTGGCTCGCTTGCTCTCATTTCTGGCTGGCTCGCTTGCTCTCATATCTGGCTCGCTCGCTTGCTCTCTTGTCTGGCTCGCTCTCTTATCTGGCTCGCTCGCATATCTGGCTCGCTCGCTCTCAAATCTGGCTCGCTCGCTTGCTCTCATATCTGGCTAGCCCGCTTGCTCTCTTGTCTTGCTCGCTCTCTTATCTGGCTCGCTCGCTCTTATATCTGGCTCGCTCGCTTGCTCTCATGTCTGGCTCGCTCTCATATCTGGCTTTCCCGCTTGCTCTCTTGTCTGGCTCGCTCTCTTATCTGGCTCGCTCGCATACCTGGCTCGCTCGCTTTCACATCTAGCTGGCTCGCTTGCTCTCATGTCTGGCTCGCTTGCTCTCTTGTCTGGCTCGCTCTCTTATCTGGCTCGCTCTTATATCTGCCTTGCTAGCTCGCTCTCATATCTGGCTCGCTCGCTTGCTCTCTTGTCTACTCGCTCTCTTTTATGGCTCGCTCGCATATCTGGCTAGCTTGCTCTCACATCTGGCTCGCTCGCTTGCTCTCTTGTCTGGCTCGCTCTCTTATCTGGCTCGCTCGCATATCTGGCTCGCTCGCTCTCATGTCTGGCTCGCTTCGCTCTCATATCTGGCTTGCTCGCTTGCTCTCATATCTGGCTCGCTCGCTTACTCTCATATCTGGCTCGCTCGCTTGCTCTCTTGTCTGGCTCACTCTCTTATCTGGCTCGCTCGCATATCTGGCTCGCTCGCTCTCAAATCTGGCTCGCTCGCTTGCTCTCATATCTGGCTTGCTCGCTTGCTCTCATATCTGGCTCGCTCGCTTGCTCTCATATCTGGCTCGCTCGCTTTTTCTCATATCTGGCTCGCTCGCTTTTTCTCATATCTGGCTCGCTTGCTTGCTCTCTTGTCTGGCTCGCTCGCTTGCTCTTTTGTCTGGCTCGCTCTCTTATCTGGCTCGCTCGCATATCTGGCTCGCTCGCTTTCAAATCTGGCTCGCTCGCTTGCTCTCATATCTGGCTAGCTCGCTTGCTCTCTTGTCTTGCTCGATCTCTTATCTGGCTCGCTCGCTCTCACATCTGGCTGGCTCGCTTGCTCTCATGTCTGTCTGGCTCGCTTGCTCTCATATCTGGCTCGCTCGCTTGCTTTCTTGTCTGTCTCACTCTCTTTTATGGCTCGTTTGCATATCTGGCTCGCTCGCTTGCTCTCATATCTGGCTTGCTCGCTCAGTTTCATATCTGGCTTGCTCACTTGCTCTCATATTCGGCTCGCTCGCTTGCTCTCATATCTGGCTCGCTCGCTTGCTCTCTTGTCTGGCTCGCTCTCTTATCTGGCTCGCTCGCATATCTGGCTTGCTCGCTCTCAAATCTGGCTCGCTCGCTTGCTCTCATATCTGGCTAGCTCGCTTGCTCTCTTGCCTTGCTCGCTCTCTTATCTGGCTCGCTCTCTCTCATATCTGGCTGGCTCGCTTGCTCTCATATCTGGCTCGCTCGCTTGCTTTCTTGTCTGGCTCGCTCTCTTATCTGGCTTGCTTGCTAGCATATCTGGCTCGCACGCTTGCTCTCTTGTCTGGCTTGCTCTCTTATCTGGCTCGCTCGCTCTCATATCTGGCTCGCTCGCTTGCTCTCATGTCTGGCTCGCTCTCATATCTGGCTTTCTCGCTTGCTCTCTTGTCTGGCTCGCTCTCTTATCTGGCTCGCTCGCATACCTGGCTCGCTCGCTCTCACATCTAGCTGGCTCGCTTGCTCTCATATCTGGCTCGCTTGCTCTCTTGTCTGGCTCGCTCTCTTATCTGGCTCGCTCTTATATCTGCCTTGCTAGCTCGCTCTCATATCTGGCTCGCTCGCTTGCTCTCTTGTCTGTCTCGCTCTCTTTTATGGCTCGCTCGCATATCTGGCTAGCTTGCTCTCACATCTGGCTCGCTCGCTTGCTCTCTTGTCTGGTTCGCTCTCTTATCTGGCTCGCTCTCATATCTGGCTCGCTCGCTCTCATGTCTGGCTCGCTTCGCTCTCATATCTGGCTTGCTCGCTTGCTCTCATATCTGGCTCGCTCGCTTACTCTCATATCTGGCTCGCTCGCTTGCTCTCTTGTCTGGCTCACTCTCTTATCTGGCTCGCTCGCATATCTAGCTCGCTCGCTCTCAAATCTGGCTCGCTCGCTTGCTCTCATATCTGGCTTGCTCGCTTGCTCTCATATCTGGCTCGCTCGCTTGCTCTCATATCTGGCTCGCTCACTTTTTCTCATATCTGGCTCGCTCGCTTGCTCTCTTGTCTGGCTCGCTCTCTTATCTGGCTCGCTCGCATATCTGGCTCGCTGCTCTCAACTCTGGCTCGCTCGCTTGCTCTCATATCTGGCTAGCTCGCTTGCTCTCTTGTCTTGCTCGCTCTCATATCTGGCTCGCTCGCACTCATATCTGGCTGGTTTGCTTGCTCTCATATCTGGCTCGCTCGCTTGCTCTCTTGTCTGGCTCGCTCTCTTTTATCGCTCGCACGCATATCTGGCTCCCATGCTTTCACATCTGGCTCGCTCGCTTGCTCTCTTGTCTGGCTCGCTCTCTTATCTGGCTCGCTCGCATATCTGGCTCGCTCGCTCTCATGTCTGGCTCGCTCGCTCTCATATCTGGCTTGCTCTCATATCTGGCTTGCTCGCTTGCTCTCATATCTGGCTCGCTCGCTTGTTCTCATATCTGTCTCGCTTGCTCTCTTGTCTGGCTCGCTCTCTTATCTGGCTCGCTCGCATATCTGGCTCGCTCGCTCTCATATCTGGCTGGTTCGCTTGCTCTCATATCTGGCTCGCTCGCTTGCTCTCCTGTCTGGCTCGCTCTCTTATCTGGCTTGCTCGCTAGCATATCTGGCTTGCACGCTTGCTCTTTTGTCTGGCTTGCTCTCTTATCTGGCTCGCTCGCTCTCATATCTGGCTCGCTCGCTTGCTCTCATATCTGGCTCGCTCGCTTGCTCTCTTGTCTGGCTCGCTCTCTTATCTGGCTCGCTCACATATCTGGCTCGCTCGCTCTCACATCTAGCTGGCTCGCTTGCTCTCATATTTGGCTCGCTCGGTTGCTCTCTTGTCTGGCTCGCTCTCTTATCTGGCTCGCTCTCATATCTGGCTTGCTAGCTTGCTCTCATATCTGGCTCGCTCGCTTGCTCTCTTGTCTGTCTCGCTCTCTTTTATGGCTCGCTCGCATATCTGGTTCGCTCGCTCTCATATCTTACTCGCTCCGTCTCATGTCTGGCTCGCTCACTCTCATATCTGGCTTGCTCGCTTGCTCTCATATCTGGCTTGCTCGCTTGCTCTCTTGTCTGGCTCGCTCTCTTATCTGGCTCGCTCGCATATCTTGCGCGCTCACTCTCAAATCTGGCTCGCTTGCTTGCTCTCACATCTGGCTCGCTCGCTTGCTCTCAAATGTGGCTAGCTCGCTTGCTCTCTTGTCTTGCTCGCTCTCTTATCTGGCTCGCTCGCTCTTATATCTGGCTGGCTCGCTTGCTCTCATATCTGGCTCGCTCGCTTGCTCTCTTGTCTGGCTCGCTCTCTTATCTGGTTTGCTCGCTAGCATATCTGGCTCGCACGCTTGCTCTCTTGTCTGGCTTGCTCTCTTATCTGGCTTGCTCGCTTTCATATCTGGCTCGCTCGCTTGCTCTCATGTCTGGCTCGCTCGCTTGCTCTCATGTCTGGCTCGCTCGCTCTCATATCTGGCTTTCTCGCTTGCTCTCTTGTCTGGCTCGCTCTCTTATCTGGCTTGCTCGCATATCTGGCTCGCTCGCATATCTGGCTCGCTCGCTCTCACATCTGGCTGGCTCGCTTGCTCTCATTTCTGGCTGGCTCGCTTGCTCTCATATCTGGCTCGCTTGCTTGCTCTCTTGTCTGGCTCGCTCTCTTATCTGGCTCGCTCGCATATCTGGCTCGCTCACTCTCAAATCTGGCTCGCTCGCTTGCTCTCATATCTGGCTTTCTCGCTTGCTCTCTTGTCTGGCTCGCTCTCTTATCTGGCTCGCTCGCATACCTGGCTCGCTCGCTTTCACATCTAGCTGGCTCGCTTGCTCTCATATCTGGCTCACTTGCTCTCTTGTCTGGCTCGCTCTCATATCTGGCTTTCCCGCTTGCTCTCTTGTCTGGCTCGCTCTCTTATCTGGCTCGCTCGCATACCTGGCTCGCTCGCTTTCACATCAAGCTGGCTCGCTTGCTCTCATGTCTGGCTCGCTTGCTCTCTTGTCTGGCTCGCTCTCTTATCTGGCTCGCTCTTATATCTGCCTTGCTAGCTCGCTCTCATATCTGGCTCGCTCGCTTGCTCTCTTGTCTGTCTCGCTCTCTTTTATGGCTCGCTCGCATATCTGGCTAGCTTGCTCTCACATCTGGCTCGCTCGCTTGCTCTCTTGTCTGGCTCGCTCTCTTATCTGGCTCGCTCGCATATCTGGCTCGCTCGCTCTCATGTCTGGCTCGCTTCGCTCTCATATCTGGCTTGCTCGCTTGCTCTCATATCTGGCTCGCTCGCTTACTCTCATATCTGGCTCGCTCGCTTGCTCTCTTGTCTGGCTCACTCTCTTATCTGGCTCGCTCGCATATCTGGCTCGCTCGCTCTCAAATCTGGCTCGCTCGCTTGCTCTCATATCTGGCTTGCTCGCTTGCTCTCATATCTGGCTCGCTCGCTTGCTCTCATATCTGGCTCGCTCGCTTTTTCTCATATCTGGCTCGCTCGCTTGCTCTCTTGTCTGGCTCGCTCGCTTGCTCTCTTGTCTGGCTCGCTCGCATATCTGGCTCGCTCGCTTTCAAATCTGGCTCGCTCGCTTGCTCTCATATCTGGCTAGCTCGCTTGCTCTCTTGTCTTGCTCGGTCTCTTATCTGGCTCGCTCGCTCTCACATCTGGCTGGCTCGCTTGCTCTCATGTCTGGCTGGCTCGCTTGCTCTCATATCTGGCTCGCTCGCTTGCTTTCTTGTCTGTCTCACTCTCTTTTATGGCTCGTTTGCATATCTGGCTCGCTCGCTTGCTCTCATATCTGGCTTGCTCGCTTGCTCTCATATTCGGCTCGCTCGCTTGCTCTCATATCTGGCTCGCTCGCTTGCTCTCTTGTCTGGCTCGCTCTCTTATCTGGCTCGCTCGCATATCTGGCTTGCTTGCTCTCAAATCTGGCTCGCTCGCTTGCTCTCATATCTGGCTAGCTCGCCTGCTCTCTTGCCTTGCTCGCTCTCTTATCTGGCTCGCTCTCTCTCATATCTGGCTGGCTCGCTTGCTCTCATATCTGGCTCGCTCGCTTGCTTTCTTGTCTGGCTCGCTCTCTTATCTGGCTTATTCGCTAGCATATCTGGCTCGCACGCTTGCTCTCTTGTCTGGCTTGCTCTCTTATCTGGCTCGCTCGCTCTCATATCTGGCTCGCTCGCTTGCTCTCATGTCTGGCTCGCTCTCATATCTGGCTTTCTCGCTTGCTCTCTTGTCTGGCTCGCTCTCTTATCTGGCTCGCTCGCATACCTGGCTCGCTCGCTCTCACATCTAGCTGGCTCGCTTGCTCTCATATCTGGCTCGCTTGCTCTCTTGTCTGGCTCGCTCTCTTATCTGGCTCGCTCTTATATCTGCCTTGCTAGCTCGCTCTCATATCTGGCTCGCTCGCTTGCTCTCTTGTCTGTCTCGCTCTCTTTTATGGCTCGCTCGCATATCTGGCTAGCTTGCTCTCACATCTGGCTCGCTCGCTTGCTCTCTTGTCTGGTTCGCTCTCTTATCTGGCTCGCTCGCATATCTGGCTCGCTCGCTCTCATGTCTGGCTCGCTTCGCTCTCATATCTGGCTTGCTCGCTTGCTCTCATATCTGGCTCGCTCGCTTACTCTCATATCTGGCTCGCTCGCTTGCTCTCTTGTCTGGCTCACTCTCTTATCTGGCTCGCTCGCATATCTAGCTCGCTCGCTCTCAAATCTGGCTCGCTCGCTTGCTCTCATATCTGGCTTGCTTGCTTGCTCTCATATCTGGCTCGCTCGCTTGCTCTCATATCTGGCTCGCTCACTTTTTCTCATATCTGGCTCGCTCGCTTGCTCTCGTCTGGCTCGCTCTCTTATCTGGCTCGCTCGCATATCTGGCTTGCTGCTCTCAAATCTGGCTCGCTCGCTTGCTCTCATATCTGGCTAGCTCGCTTGCTCTCTTGTCTTGCTCGCTCTCATATCTGGCTCGCTCGCTCTCATATCTGGCTGGTTTGCTTGTTCTCATATCTGGCTCGCTCGCTTGCTCTCTTGTCTGGCTCGCTCTCTTTTATCGCTCGCACGCATATCTGGCTCCCATGCTCTCACATCTGGCTCGCTCGCTTGCTCTCTTGTCTGGCTCGCTCTCTTATCTGGCTCGCTCGCTCGCATATCTGGCTCGCTCGCTCTCATGTCTGGCTCGCTCGCTCTCATATCTGGCTTGCTCGCTTGCTCTCATATCTGGCTTGCTCGCTTGCTCTCATATCTGGCTCGCTCGCTTGTTCTCATATCTGGCTCGCTCGCTTGCTCTCTTGTCTGGCTCGCTCTCTTATCTGGCTCGCTCGCATATCTGGCTCGCTCGCTCTCATATCTGGCTGGTTCGCTTGCTCTCATATCTGGCTCGCTCGCTTGCTCTCCTGTCTGGCTCGCTCTCTTATCTGGCTTGCTCGCTAGCATATCTGGCTTGCACGCTTGCTCTTTTGTCTGGCTTGCTCTCTTATCTGGCTCGCTCGCTCTCATATCTGGCTCGCTCGCTTGCTCTCATATCTGGCTCGCTCGCTTGCTCTCTTGTCTGGCTCGCTCTCTTATCTGGCTCGCTCACATATCTGGCTCGCTCGCTCTCACATCTAGCTGGCTCGCTTGCTCTCATATTTGGCTCGCTCGGTTGCTCTCTTGTCTGGCTCGCTCTCTTATCTGGCTCGCTCTCATATCTGGCTTGCTAGCTTGCTCTCATATATGGCTCGCTCGCTTGCTCTCTTGTCTGTCTCGCTCTCTTTTATGGCTCGCTCGCATATCTGGTTCGCTCGCTCTCATATATTACTCGCTCAGTCTCATGTCTGGCTCGCTCGCTCTCATATCTGGCTTGCTCGCTTGCTCTCATATCTGGCTCGCTCGCTTGCTCTCTTGTCTGGCTCGCTCTCTTATCTGGCTCGCTCGCATATCTTGCGCGCTCACTCTCAAATCTGGCTCGCTTGCTTGCTCTCATATCTGGCTCGCTCGCTTGCTCTCAAATGTGGCTAGCTCGCTTGCTCTCTTGTCTTGCTCGCTCTCTTATCTGGCTCACTCGCTCTTATATCTGGCTGGCTCGCTTGCTCTCATATCTGGCTCGCTCGCTTGCTCTCTTGTCTGGCTCGCTCTCTTATCTGGTTTGCTCGCTAGCATATCTGGCTCGCACGCTTGCTCTCTTGTCTGGCTTGCTCTCTTATCTGGCTTGCTCGCTTTCATATCTGGCTCGCTCGCTTGCTCTCATGTCTGGCTCGCTCGCTTGCTCTCATGTCTGGATCGCTCGCTCTCATATCTGGCTTTCTCGCTTGCTCTCTTGTCTGGCTCGTTCTCTTATCTGGCTTGCTCGCATATCTGGCTCGCTCGCATATCTGGCTCGCTCGCTCTCACATCTGGCTGGCTCGCTTGCTCTCATTTCTGGCTGGCTCGCTTGCTCTCATATCTGGCTCGCTCGCTTGCTCTCTTGTCTGGCTCGCTCTCTTATCTGGCTCGCTCGCATATCTGGCTCGCTCGCTCTCAAATCTGGCTCGCTCGCTTGCTCTCATATCTGGCTAGCTCGCTTGCTCTCTTGTCTTGCTCGCTCTGTTATCTGGCTCGCTCGCTCTCATATCTGGCTCGCTCGCTTGCTCTCATATCTGGCTTTCTCGCTTGCTCTCTTGTCTGGCTCGCTCTCTTATCTGGCTCGCTCGCATACCTGGCTCGCTCGCTTTCACATCTAGCTGGCTCGCTTGCTCTCATATCTGGCTCACTTGCTCTCTTGTCTGGCTCGCTCTCATATCTGGCTTTCCCGCTTGCTCTCTTGTCTGGCTCGCTCTCTTATCTGGCTCGCTCGCATACCTGGCTCGCTCGCTTTCACATCTAGCTGGCTCGCTTGTTCTCATGTCTGGCTCGCTTGCTCTCTTGTCTGGCTCGCTCTCTTATCTGGCTCGCTCTTATATCTGCCTTGCTAGCTCGCTCTCATATCTGGCTCGCTCGCTTGCTCTCTTGTCTGTCTCGCTCTCTTTTATGGCTCGCTCGCATATCTGGCTAGCTTGCTCTCACATCTGGCTCGCTCGCTTGCTCTCTTGTCTGGCTCGCTCTCTTATCTGGCTCGCTCGCATATCTGGCTCGCTCGCTCTCATGTCTGGCTCGCTTCGCTCTCATATCTGGCTTGCTCGCTTGCTCTCATATCTGGCTCGCTCGTTTACTCTCATATCTGGCTCGCTCGCTTGCTCTCTTGTCTGGCTCACTCTCTTATCTGGCTCGCTCGCATATCTGGCTCGCTCGCTCTCAAATCTGGCTCGCTCGCTTGCTCTCATATCTGGCTTGCTCGCTTGCTCTCATATCTGGCTCGCTCGCTTGCTCTCATATCTGGCTCGCTCGCTTTTTCTCATATCTGGCTCGCTCGCTTGCTCTCTTGTCTGGCTCGCTCGCTTGCTCTCTTGTCTGGCTCGCTCTCTTATCTGGCTCGCTCGCATATCTGGCTCGCTCGCTTTCAAATCTGGCTCGCTCGCTTGCTCTCATATCTGGCTAGCTCGCTTGCTCTCTTGTCTTGCTCGATCTCTTATCTGGCTCACTCGCTCTCACATCTGGCTGGCTCGCTTGCTCTCATGTCTGGCTGGCTCGCTTGCTCTCATATATGGCTCGCTCGCTTGCTTTCTTGTCTGTCTCACTCTCTTTTATGGCTCGTTTGCATATCTGGCTCGCTCGCTTGCTCTCATATCTGGCTTGCTCGCTCAGTCTCATATCTGGCTTGCTCGCTTGCTCTCATATTCGGCTCGCTCGCTTGCTCTCATATCTGGCTCGCTCGCTTGCTCTCTTGTCTGGCTCGCTCTCTTATCTGGCTCGCTCGCATATCTGGCTTGCTCGCTCTCAAATCTGGCTCGCTCGCTTGCTCTCATATCTGGCTAGCTCGCTTGCTCTCTTGCCTTGCTCGCTCTCTTATCTGGCTCGCTCTCTCTCATATCTGGCTGGCTCGCTTGCTCTCATATCTGGCTCGCTCGCTTGCTTTCTTGTCTGGCTCGCTCTCTTATCTGGCTTGCTTGCTAGCATATCTGGCTCGCACGCTTGCTCTCTTGTCTGGCTTGCTCTCTTATCTGGCTCGCTCGCTCTCATATCTGGCTCGCTCGCTTGCTCTCATGTCTGGCTCGCTCTCATATCTGGCTTTCTCGCTTGCTCTCTTGTCTGGCTCGCTCTCTTATCTGGCTCGCTCGCATACCTGGCTCGCTCGCTCTCACATCTAGCTGGCTCGCTTGCTCTCATATCTGGCTCGCTTGCTCTCTTGTCTGGCTCGCTCTCTTATCTGGCTCGCTCTTATATCTGCCTTGCTAGCTCGCTCTCATATCTGGCTCGCTCGCTTGCTCTCTTGTCTGTCTCGCTCTCTTTTATGGCTCGCTCGCATATCTGGCTAGCTTGCTCTCACATCTGGCTCGCTCGCTTGCTCTCTTGTCTGGTTCGCTCTCTTATCTGGCTCGCTCGCATATCTGGCTCGCTCGCTCTCATGTCTGGCTCGCTTCGCTCTCATATCTGGCTTGCTCGCTTGCTCTCATATCTGGCTCGCTCGCTTACTCTCATATCTGGCTCGCTCGCTTGCTCTCTTGTCTGGCTCACTCTCTTATCTGGCTCGCTCTCTTATCTAGCTCGCTCGCTCTCAAATCTGGCTCGCTCGCTTGCTCTCATATCTGGCTTGCTCGCTTGCTCTCATATCTGGCTCGCTCGCTTGCTCTCATATCTGGCTCGCTCACTTTTTCTCATATCTGGCTCGCTCGCTTGCTCTCTTGTCTGGCTCGCTCTCTTATCTGGCTCGCTCGCATATCTGGCTCGCTGCTCTCAAATCTGGCTCGCTCGCTTGCTCTCATATCTGGCTAGCTCGCTTGCTCTCTTGTCTTGCTCGCTCTCATATCTGGCTCGCTCGCTCTCATATCTGGCTGGTTTGCTTGCTCTCATATCTGGCTCGCTCGCTTGCTCTCTTGTCTGGCTCGCTCTCTTTTATCGCTCGCACGCATATCTGGCTCCCATGCTCTCACATCTGGCTCGCTCGCTTGCTCTCTTGTCTGGCTCGCTCTCTTATCTGGCTCGCTCGCTCGCATATCTGGCTCGCTCGCTCTCATGTCTGGCTCGCTCGCTTGCTCTCATGTCTGGCTCGCTCGCTCTCTTATCTGGCTCGCTCACATATCTGGCTCGCTCGCTCTCACATCTAGCTGGCTCGCTTGCTCTCATATTTGGCTCGCTCGCTTGCTCTCTTGTCTGGCTTGCTCTCTTATCTGTCTCGCTCTCACATCTGGCTCGCTCGCTTGCTCTCATATCTGGCTCGCTCGCTTGCTCTTTTGTCTGGCTCGCTCTCTTATCTGGCTTGCTCGCTAGCATTTCTGGCTCGCACGCTTGCTCTCTTATCTGGCTCGATCGCTCTCATATCTGGCTCGCTCGCTTGCTCTCATGTCTGGCTCGCTCGCTCTCATATCTGGCTTTCTCACTTGCTCTCTTGTATGGTCGCTCTCTTATCTGGCTCTCTCTCATATCTGGCTTGCTCGCTTGTTCTCATATCTGGCTCGCTCGCTTGTTCACTTGTCTGGCTCGCTCTCTTATCTGGCTCGCTCGCATATCTGGCTCGCTAGCTCTCAAATCTGGCTCGCTCGCTTGCTCTCATATTTGGCTAGCTCGCTTTCTCTATTGTCTTGCTCGCTCTCTTATCTGGCTCGCTCGCTCTCATATCTGGCTGGTTCGCTTGCTCTCATATCTGGCTCGCTCGCTTGCTCTCTTGTCTGGCTCGCTCTCTTATCTGGCTTGCTCGCTAGCATATCTGGCTCGCACGCTTGCTCTCTTGTCTGGCTTGGTCTCTTATCTGGCTCGCTCGCTCTCATATCTGGCTCGCTCGCTTGCTCTCATGTCTGGCTCGCTCGCTCTCATATCTGGCTTTCTCGCTTGCTCTCTTGTCTGGTTCGCTCTCTTATCTGGCTCTCTCTCATATCTGGCTTGCTCGCTTGCTCTCATATCTGGCTCGCTCGCTTGCTCTCTTGTCTGGCTCGCTCTCTTATCTGGCTCGATCGCTCTCATATCTGGCTCGCTCGCTTGCTCTCATGTCTGGGTCGCTCGCTCTCATATCTGGCTTTCTAGCTTGCTCTCTTGTCTGGCTCGCTCTCTTATCTGGCTTGCTCGCATATCTGGCTCGCTCGCTTGCTCTCATTTCTGGCTGGCTCGCTTGCTCTCATATCTGACTCGCTCGCTTGCTCTCTTGTCTGTCTCGCTCTCTTTTATGCTCGCTCGCATATCTGGCTCACTCGCTCTCAAATCTGGCTCGCTCGCTTGCTCTCATATCTGGCTAGCTCGCTTGCTCTCTTGTCTTGCTCGCTCTCTTATCTGGCTCGCTCGCTCTCATATCTGGCTGGCTCGCTTGCTCTCATATCTGGCTCGCTCGCTTGCTCTCTTGTCTGGCTCGCTCTCTTATCTGGCTAGCTCGCTAGCATATCTGGCGCGCACGCTTGCTCTCTTGTCTGGCTTGCTCTCTTATCTGGCTCGCTCGCTCTCACATCTGGCTCGCTCGCTTGCTCTCATATCTGGCTCGCTCGCTCTCATATCTGGCTTTCTCGCTTGCTCTCTTGTCTGGCTCGCTCTCTTATCTGGCTTGCTCGCATATCTGGCTCGCTCGCTCTCACATCTGGCTGGCTCGCTTGCTCTCATTTCTGGCTGGCTCGCTTGCTCTCATATCTGGCTCGCTCGCTTGCTCTCTTGTCTGTCTCGCTCTCTTTTATGGCTCGCTCGCATATCTGGCTCGCTCGCTCTCAAATCTGGCTCGCTCGCTTGCTCTCATATCTGGCTTGCTCGCTTGCTCTCATATCCGGCTCGCTCGCTTGCTCTCATATCTGGCTCGCTCGCTTGCTCTCTTGTCTGGCTCGCTCTCTTATCTGGCTCGCTCGCATATCTGGCTCGCTCGCTCTCACATTTAGCTGGCTCGCTTGCTCTCATATCTGGCTCGCTTGCTCTCTTGTCTGGCTCGCTCTCTTATCTGGCTCGCTCTTATATCTGCCTTGCTAGCTCGCTCTCATATCTGGCTCACTTGCTTGCTCTCTTGTCTGTCTCGCTCTCTTCTATGGCTCGCTCGCATATCTGGCTAGCTTGCTCTCACATCTGGCTCGCTCGCTTGCTCTCTTGTCTGGCTCGCTCTCTTATCTGGCTCGCTCACATATCTGGCTCGCTCGCTCTCATGTCTGGCTCGCTCGCTCTCATATCTGGCTTGCTCGCTTGCTCTCATATCTGGCTCGCTCGCTTACTCTCATATCTGGCTCGCTCGCTTGCTCTCTTGTCTGGCTCGCTCTCTTATCTGGCTCGCTCGCATATCTGGCTAGCTTGCTCTCACATCTGGCTCGCTCGCTTGCTCTCTTGTCTGGCTCACTCTCTTATCTGGCTCGCTCGCATATCTGGCTCGCTCGCTCTCAAATCTGGCTCGCTCGCTTGCTCTCATATCTGGCTTGCTCGCTTGCTCTCATATCTGGCTCGCTCGCTTGCTCTCATATCTGGCTCGCTCGCTTTTTCTCATATCTGGCTCGCTCGCTTGCTCTCTTGTCTGGCTCGCTCTCTTATCTGGCTCGCTCGCATATCTGGCTCGCTCGCTCTCAAATCTGGCTCGCTCTTTTGCTCTCATATTTGGCTAGCTCGCTTTCTCTCTTGTCTTGCTCGCTCTCATATCTGGCTCGCTCGCTCTCATATCTGGCTGGTTCGCTTGCTCTCATATCTGGCTCGCTCGCTTGCTCTCTTGTCTGGCTCGCTCTCTTATCTGGCTTGCTCGCTAGCATATCTGGCTCGCACGCTTGCTCTCTTGTCTGGCTTGCTCTCTTATCTGTCTCGCTTTAACATCTGGCTCGCTCGCTTGCTCTCATATCTGGTTCGTTCGCTTGCTCTTTTGTCTGGCTCGCTCTCTTATCTGGCTTGCTCGCTAGCATATCTGGCTCGCACGCTTGCTCTCTTATCTTGCTCGATCGCTCTCATATCTGGCTCGCTCGCTTGCTCTCATGTCTGGCTCGCTCGCTCTCATATCTGGCTTTCTCGCTTGCTCTCTTTTCTGGCTCGCTCTCTTACCTGGCTTGCTCGCATATCTGGCTCGCTCGCTCTCACATCTGGCTGGCTCGCTTGCTCTCATTTCTGGCTGGCTCGCTTGCTCTCATATCTGGCTCGCTCGCTTGCTCTCTTGTCTGTCTCGCTCTCTTTTATCGCTCGCTCGCATATCTGGCTCGCTCGCTCTCAAATCTGGCTCGCTCGCTTGCTCTCATATCTGGCTTGCTCGCTTACTCTCATATCTGGCTCGCTCGCTTGCTCTCTTGTCTGGCTCGCTCTCTTATCTGGCTCGCTCGCATATCTGGCTCGCTCGCTCTCAAATCTGGCTCGCTCGCTTGCTCTCATATCTGGCTAGCTCGCTCGCTCTCTTGTCTTGCTCGCTCTCTTATCTGGCTCGCTCGCTCTCATATCTGGCTGGCTCGCTTGCTCTCATATCTGGTTCGCTCGCTTGCTCTCTTGTCTGGCTCGCTCTCTTATCTGGCTAGCTCGCTAGCATATCTGGCTCGCACGCTTGCTCTCTTGTCTGGCTTGGTCTCTTATCTGGCTCGCTCGCTCTCATATCTGGCTCGCTCGCTTGCTCTCATGTCTGGCTCGCTCGCTCTCATATCTGGCTTTCTCGCTTGCTCTCTTGTCTGGCTCGCTCTCTTATCTGGCTCGCTCTCATACCTGGCTCGCTCGCTCTCACATCTAGCTGGCTCCCTTGCTCTCATATCTGGCTCGCTTGCTCTCTTGTCTGGCTCGCTTTCTTATCTGGCTCGCTCTTATATCTGCCTTGCTAGCTCGCTCTCATATCTGGCTCGCTCGCTTGCTCTCTTGTCTGGCTCGCTCTCTTATCTGGCTCGCTCGCATATCTGGCTCCCTTGCTCTCACATCTGGCTCGCTCGCTTGCTCTCTTGTCTGGCTCGCTCTCTTATCTGGCTCGCTCGCTCGCATATCTGTCTCACTCGCTCTCATGTCTGGCTCGCTCGCTCTCATATCTGGCTTGCTCGCTTGCTCTCATATCTGGCTTGCTCTCATATCTGGCTCGCTCACTTGCTCTCATATCTGGCTCGCTCGCTTGTTCTCATATCTGGCTCGCTCGCTTGCTCTCTTGTCTGGCTCGCTCTCTTATCTGGCTCGCTCGCATATCTGGCTCGCTCGCTCTCATATCTGGCTCACTCGCTTGCTCTCATATTTGGCTAGCTCGCTTTCTCTCTTGTCTTGCTCGCTCTCTTATCTGGCTTGCTCGCTCTCATATCTGGCTGGTTCGCTTGCTCTCATATCTGGCTCGCTCGCTTGCTCTCTTGTCTGGCTCGCTCTCTTATCTGGCTTGCTCGCTAGCATATCTGGCTTGCACGCTTGCTCTCTTGTCTGGCTTGCTCTCTTATCTGGCTCGCTCGCTCTCATATCTGGCTCGCTCGCTTGCTCTCATATCTGGCTCGCTCGCTTGCTCTATTGTCTGGCTCGCTCTCTTATCTGGCTCGCTCGCTCTCACATCTAGCTGGCTCGCTTGCTCTCATATTTGGCTCGCTCGCTTGCTCTCTTGTCTGGCTCGCTCTCTTATTTGGCTCGCTCTCATATCTGGCTTGCTAGCTTGCTCTCATATCTGGTTCGCTCGTTTGCTCTCTTTTCTGTCTCGTTCTCTTTTATAGCTCGCTCGCATATCTGGTTTGCTCGCTCTCACATCTGGCTCGCTCGCTTGCTCACACGCATATCTGGTTCGCTCGCTATCATATCTTACTCGCTCCGTCTCATGTCTGGCTCGCTCTCATATCTGGCTTTCTCGCTTGCTCACTTGTCTGGCTCGCTCTCTTATCTGGCTTGCTCGCATATCTGGCTCGCTCGCTCTCACATCTGGCTGGCTCGCTTGCTCTCATTTCTGGCTGGCTCGCTTGCTCTCATATCTGGCTCGCTCGCTTGCTCTCTTGTCTGTCTCACTCTCTTTTATGGCTCGCTCGCATATCTGGCTCGCTCGCTCTCAAATCTGGCTCGCTCGCTTGCTCTCATATCTGGCTTGCTCGCTTGCTCTCATATCTGGCTCGCTCACTTGCTCTCTTGTCTGGATCGCTCTCTTATCTGGCTCGCTCGCATATCTGGCTCGCTCGCTCTCAAATCTGGCTCGCTCGCTTGCTCTCATATCTGGCTAGCTCGCTCGCTCTCTTGTCTTGCTCGCTCTCTTATCTGGCTCGCTCTCTCTCATATCTGGCTGGCTCGCTTGCTCTCATATCTGGTTCGCTCGCTTGCTCTCTTGTCTGGCTCGCTCTCTTATCTGGCTAGCTCGCTAGCATATCTGGCTCGCACGCTTGCTCTCTTGTCTGGCTTGGTCTCTTATCTGGCTCGCTCGCTCTCATATCTGGCTCGCTCGCTTGCTCTCATGTCTGGCTCGCTCGCTCTCATATCTGGCTTTCTCACTTGCTCTCTTGTCTGGCTCGCTCTCTTATCTGGCTCGCTCTCATACCTGGCTCGCTCGCTCTCACATCTAGCTGGCTCCCTTGCTCTCATATCTGGCTCGCTTGCTCTCTTGTCTGGCTCGCTTTCTTATCTGGCTCGCTCTTATATCTGCCTTGCTAGCTCGCTCTCATATCTGGCTCGCTCGCTTGCTCTCTTGTCTGGCTCGCTCTCTTATCTGGCTCGCTCGCTCGCATATCTGGCTCCCTTGCTCTCACATCTGGCTCGCTCGCTTGCTCTCTTGTCTGGCTCGCTCTCTTATCTGGCTCGCTCGCTCGCATATCTGTCTCGCTCGCTCTCATGTCTGGCTCGCTCGCTCTCATATCTGGCTTGCTCGTTTGCTCTCATATCTGGCTTGCTCGCTTGCTCTCATATGTGGCTCGCTCACTTGCTCTCATATCTGGCTCGCTCGCTTGTTCTCATATCTGGCTCGCTCGCTTTCTCTCTTGTCTGGCTCGCTCTCTTATCTGGCTCGCTCGCATATCTGGCTCGCTCGCTCTCATATCTGGCTCGCTCGCTTGCTCTCATATTTGGCTAGCTCGCTTTCTCTCTTGTCTTGCTCGCTCTCTTATCTGGCTTGCTCGCTCTCATATCTGGCTGGTTCGCTTGCTCTCATATCTGGCTCGCTCGCTTGCTCTCTTGTCTGGCTCGCTCTCTTATCTGGCTTGTTTGCTAGCATATCTGGCTTGCACGCTTGCTCTCTTGTCTGGCTTGCTCTCTTATCTGGCTCGCTCGCTCTCATATCTGGCTCGCTCGCTTGCTCTCATATCTGGCTCGCTCGCTTGCTCTCTTGTCTGGCTCGCTCTCTTATCTGGCTCGCTCATATATCTGGCTCGCTCGCTCTCACATCTAGCTGGCTCACTTGCTCTCATATTTGGCTCGCTCGCTTGCTCTCTTGTCTGGCTCGCTCTCTTATCTGGCTCGCTCTCATATCTGGCTTGCTAGCTTGCTCTCATATCTGGTTCGCTCGTTTGCTCTCTTTTCTGTCTCGCTCTCTTTTATAGCTCGCTCGCATATCTGGCTTGCTCGCTCTCACATCTGGCTCGCTCGCTTGCTTGCACGCATATCTGGTTCGCTCGCTCTCATATCTTACTCGCTCCGTCTCATGTCTGGCTCGCTCGCTCTCATATCTAGCTTGCTCGCTTGCTCTCATATCTGGCTCGCTCGCTTGCTCTCTTGTCTGGCTCGCTCTCTTATCTGGCTCGCTCGCATATCTTGCGCGCTCACTCTCAAATCTGGCTCGCTTGCTTGCTCTCATATCTGGCTAGCTCGCTTGCTCTCATATCTGGCTAGCTCGTTTGCTCTCTTGTCTTGCTTGCTCTCTTATCTGGCTCGCTCGCTCTCATATCTGGCTGGCTCGCTTGCTCTCATATCTGGCTTGCTCGCTTGCTCTCATATCTGGCCCTCTTGCTCTCATATCTGGCTCGCTCGCTTGCTTAATTGTCTGGCTCGCTGTCTTATCTGGCTCGCTCGCTCTCATATCTGGCTGGCTCGCTTGCTCTCATATCTGGCTCTCTTGCTCTCATATCTGGCTCGCTCGCTTGCTTAATTGTCTGGCTCGCTCTCTTATCTGGCTCGCTCGCATATCTTGCTCGCTCGCTCTCACATCTGGCTCGCTCGCTCGCTCTCATATCTGGCTTGCTCGCTTGCTCTCATATCTGGCTAGCTCGCTTGCTCTCATATCTGGCTAGCTCGTTTGCTCTCTTGTCTTGCTCGCTCTCTTATCTGGCTAGCTCGCTCTCATATCTGGCTGGCTCGCTTGCTCTCATATCTGGCTCGCTCGCTTGCTCTCATATCTGGCTCTCTTGTTCTCATATCTGGCTCGCTCGCTTGCTTAATTGTCTGGCTCGCTCTCTTATCTGGCTCGCTCGCTCGCTCGCTCTCACATCTGGCTCGCTCGCTTGCTCTCAAATGTGGCTCGCTCGCTTGCTCTCATGTCTGGCTCGTTCGCTCTCATATCTGGCTCGCTCGCTTTCATATCTTACTCGCTCGCTCTCATGTCTGGCTACCTCGCTCTCATATCTGGCTTGCTCTCATATCTGGCTCGCTCGCTTGCTCTCTTGTCTGGCTCGCTCTCTTATCTGACTTGCTCGCATATCTGGCTCGCTCGCTCTCAAATCTGGCTCGCTCGCTTGCTCTCATATCTGGCTAGCTCGCTTGCTCTCTTGTCTTGCTCGCTCTCTTACCTGGCTCGCTCTCATATCTGGCTGGCTCGCTTGCTCTCATATCTGGCTCGCTCGCTTGCTCTCATATCTGGCTCTCTTGCTCTCATATCTGGCTCGCTCGCTTGCTTAATTGTCTGGCTCGCTCTCTTATCTGGCTTGCTCTCTCTCACATCTGGCTTGCTCGCTGCTCTCTTGTCTGGCTCGCTCTCTTATCTGGCTCGCTCGCATATCTTGCTCGCTCGCTCTCACATCTGGCTCGCTCGCTTGCTCTCAAATGTGGCTAGCTCGCTTGCTCTCTTGTCTTGCTCGCTCTCTTATCTGGCTCGCTCGCTCTCATATCTGGCTGGCTCGCTTGCTCTCATATCTGGCTCGCTCGCTTGCTCTCTTGTCTGGCTCGCTCTCTTATCTGGTTTGCTCGCTAGCATATCTGGCTCGCACGCTTGCTCTCTTGTCTGGCTTGCTCTCTTATCTGGCTCGCTCGCTTTCATATCTGGCTCGCTCGCTTGCTCTCATGTCTGGCTCGCTCGCTTGCTCTCATGTCTGGCTCGCTCTCATATCTGGCTTTCTCGCTTGCTCTCTTGTCTGGCTCGCTCTCTTATCTGGCTCGCTCGCATATCTGGCTCGCTCGCATATCTGGCTTGCTCGCTCTCACATCTGGCTGGCTTGCTTGCTCTCATTTCTGGCTGGCTCGCTTGCTCTCATATCTGGCTCACTCGCTTCCTCTCTTGTCTGTCTCACTCTCTTTTATGGCTCGTTTGCATATCTGGCTCGCTCGCTTGCTCTCATATCTGGCATGCTCGCTCACTCTCATATCTGGCTTGCTCGCTTGCTCTCATATTCGGCTCGCTCGCTTGCATATCTGGCTTGCTCGCTTGCTCTCTTGTCTGGCTCGCTCTCTTATCTGGCTCGCTCGCATATCTGGCTCGCTCGCTCTCAAATCTGGCTCGCTCGCTTGCTCTCATATCTGGCTAGCTCGCTTGCTCTCTTGTCTTGCTCGCTCTCATATCTGGCTCGCTCGCTTGCTCTCATATCTGGCTCGCTCGCTCTCATATCTGGCTTTTTTGCTTGCTCTCTTGTCTGGCTCGCTCTCTTATCTGGCTTGCTCGCATATCTGGCTCGCTCGCTTGCTCTTTTGTCTGGCTCGCTCTCTTATCTGGCTTGCTCGCTAGCATATCTGGCTCGCTCGCTTGCTCTCATATCTGGCTCGCTCGCTTGCTCTTTTGTCTGGCTCGCTCTCTTATCTGGCTTGCTCGCTAGCATATCTGGCTCGCTCGCTTGCTCTCATTTCTGGCTCGCTCGCTTGCTCTTTTGTCTGGCTCGCTCTCTTATCTGGCTTGCTCGCTAGCATATCTGGCTCGCACGCTTGCTCTCTTATCTGGCTTGCTCACTTACTCTCATGCCTGGCTCGCTCGCTCTCATATCTGGCTCGCTCGCTTGCTCTCATGTCTGGCTCGCTCGCTTGCTCTCTTGTCTGGTTCGCTCTCTTATCTGTCTCGCTCTCATATCTGACTTGCTCGCTTGCTCTCACATCTGTCTCATTCGCTTGCTCTCATATCTGGCTCGCTCGCTCGCTTGCTCTCTTGTCTTGCTCGCTCTCTTATCTGTCTCGCTCTCATATCTGAATTGCTCGCTTGCTCTCACATCTGGCTCACTCGCTTGCTCTCACATCTGGCTCGCTCGCTTGCTCTCATATCTGGCTCGCTCTCTTATCTGGCTTGCTCACTAGCATATCTGGCTCGCTCGCTTGCTCTCTTGTCTGGCTTGTTCTCTTATCTGGCTCGCTCGCTCTCATATCTGGCTCGCTCGCTTGCTCTCATGTCTGGCTCGCTCGCTCTCATATCTGGCTCGCTCGCTTGGGCTCATGTCTGGCTCGCTCACTCTCATATCTGGCTCGCTCGCTTGCTCTCATGTCTGGCTCGCTTGCTCTCATATCTGGCTCGCTCGCTTGCTCTCATGTCTGGCTCGCTCGCTCTCAGATCTGGTTCGCTCGCTTGCTCTCATTTCTTGCTCACTTGCTCTCATATCTGGCTCGCTCGATTGCTCTCTTGTCTGGCTCGCTCTCTTAAATGGCTCGCTCGCTCGCATATCTGGCTCACTCGCTTGCTCTCATAACTAGCTCGCTCGCTTGCACTCTTGTCTGGCTCGCTCTCTTATCTGGCTCGCTCGCTTGCATATCTGGCTAGCTCGCTCTCATATCTGTCTCGCTCGCTTGCTCTCATGTCTGGCTCGCTCGCTCTCATATCTGGATCGCTCGCTCACATATCTGTCTCGCTCGCTTGCTCTCTTGTCTGGTTCGCTCTCTTATCTGGCTCGCTCTCATATCTGGCTTGCTCGCTTGCACTCATATCTGGCTCGCTCGCCTGCTCTCATATCTGGCTCGCTCGCTTGCTCTCTTGTCTGGCTCGCTCTCTTATCTGGCTCGCTCGCATATCTGGCTCGCTCGCATATCTGGCTCGCTTGCTCTCACATCTGGTTTGCTCGCTTGTTCTCATATCTGGCTAGCTCGTTTTCTCTTTTGCCTGGCTCACTCGCATATCTTATGTGGCTCGCTCGCATATTTGGCTAGCTCGCTCTCATATCTGGCTCGCTCGCTTGCTCTCATATCTGTCTCGCTCGCTTGCTCTCATATCTGGCTCGCTCGCTTGCTCTCTTGTCTGGTTCGCTCTCTTATTTGGCTTGCTCGCATATCTGGCTCGCTCGCTCTCACATCTGGCTCGCTCGCTTGCTCTCATATCTGACTCGCTCGCTTGCTCTCTTGTCTGGCTCGCTCTCTTATTTGCTCGCTCGCATATCTGGCTCGCTCGCTCTCAAATCTGGCTCGCTCGCTTGCTCTCATATCTGGCTTGCTCGCTTGCTCTCATATCCGGCTCGCTCGCTTGCTCTCATATCTTGCTCGCTCGCTTGCTCTCATATCTGGCTTGCTCGCTTGCTCTCATATCCGGCTCGCTCGCTCGCTCTCTTATCTGGCTCTCTCGCATATCTGGCTCGCTCGCTCTCACATCTAGCTGGCTCGCTTGCTCTCATATCTGGCTCGCTTGCTCTCTTGTCTGGCTCGCTCTCTTATCTGGCTCGCTCTTATATCTGCCTTGCTAGCTCGCTCTCATATCTGGCTCGCTCGCTTGCTCTCTTGTCTGTCTCGCTCTCTTTTATGGCTCGCTCGCATATCTGGCTAGCTTGCTCTCACATCTGGCTCGCTCGCTTGCTCTCTTGTCTGGCTCGCTCTCTTATCTGGCTCGCTCGCTCGCATATCTGGTTCGCTCGCTCTCATGTCTGGCTCGCTCGCTCTCATATCTGGCTTGCTCGCTTGCTCTCATATCTGGCCCGCTCGCTTACTCTCATATCTGGCTCGCTCGCTTGCTCTCTTGTCTGGCTCACTCTCTTATCTGGCTCGCTCGCATATCTGGCTCGCTCTCTCTCAAATCTGGCTCGCTCGCTTGCTCTCATATCTGGCTTGCCCGCTTGCTCCCATATCTGGCTCGCTCGCTTGCTCTCATATCTGGCTCGCTCGCTTTTTCTCATATCTGGCTCGCTCGCTTGCTCTCTTGTCTGGCTCGCTCTCTTATCTGGCTCGCTCGCATATCTGGCTCGCTCGCTCTCAAATCTGGCTCGCTCGCTTGCTCTCATATTTGGCTAGCTCGCTTTCATATCTGGCTTTCTCGCTTGCTCTCTTATCTTGCTCGATCGCTCTCATATCTGGCTCGCTTGCTCTCATGTCTGGCTCGCTCGCTTTCATATCTGGGTTTCTTGCTTGCTCTCTTGTCTGGCTCGCTCTCTTATCTGGCTTGCTCGCATATCTGGCTCGCTCGCTCTCACATCTGGCTGGCTCGCTTGCTCTCATTTCTGGCTGGCTCGCTTGCTCTCATATCTGGCTCGCTCGCTTGCTCTCTTGTCTGTCTCGCTCTCTTTTATGGCTCGCTCGCATATCTGGCTCGCTCACTCTCAAATCTGGCTCGCTCGCTTGCTCTCATATCTGGCTTGCTCGCTTGCTCTCATATCCGGCTCGCTCGCTTGCTCTCATATCTGGCTCGCTCGCTTGCTCTCTTGTCTGGCTCGCTCTCTTATCTGGCTCGCTCGCATATCTGGCTCGCTCGCTCTCAAATCTGGCTCGCTCGCTTGCTCTCATATCTGGCTAGCTCGCTTGCTCTCTTGTCTTGCTCGCTCACTTATCTGGCTCGCTCGCTCTCATATCTGGCTGGCTCGCTTGCTCTCATATCTGGCTCGCTCGCTTGCTCTCTTGTCTGGCTCGCTCTCTTATCTGGCTAGCTCGCTAGCATATCTGTCTCGCACGCTTGCTCTCTTGTCTGGCTTGCTCTCTTATCTGGCTCGCTCGCTCTCATATCTGGCTCGCACGCTTGCTCTCTTGTCTGGCTTGCTCTCTTATCCGGCTCGCTCGCTCTCATATCTGGCTCGCTCGCTTGCTCTCATGTCTGGCTCGCTCGCTCTCATATCTGGCATTCTCGCTTGCTCTCTTGTCTGGCTCGCTCTTTTATCTGGCTCGCTCTCATACCTGGCTCGCTCGCTCTCACATCTAGCTGGCTCCCTTGCTCTCATATCTGGCTCGCTTGCTCTCTTGTCTGGCTCGCTTTCTTATCTGGCTCGCTCTTATATCTGCCTTGCTAGCTCGCTCTCATATCTGGCTCGCTCGCTTGCTCTCTTGTCTGTCTCGCTCTCTTTTATGGCTCGCTCGCATATCTGGCTCCCTTGCTCTCACATCTGGCTCGCTCGCTTGCTCTCTTGTCTGGCTCGCTCTCTTATCTGGCTCGCTCGCTCGCATATCTGGCTCACTCGCTCTCATGTCTGGCTCGCTCGCTCTCATCTGGCTTGCTCGCTTGCTCTCATATCTGGCTTGCTCGCTTGCTCTCATATCTGGCTCGCTCGCTTGCTCTCATATCTGGCTCGCTCGCTTGTTCTCATATCTGGCTCGCTCGCTTGCTCTCTTGTCTGGCTCGCTCTCTTATCTGGCTCGCTCGCATATCTGGCTTGCTCGCTCTCATATCTGGCTCGCTCGCTTGCTCTCATATTTGGCTAGCTCTCTTTCTCTCTTGTCTTGCTCGCTCTCTTATCTGGCTCGCTCGCTCTCATATCTGGCTGGTTCGCTTGCTCTCATATCTGGCTCGCTCGCTTGCTCTCTTGTCTGGCTCGCTCTCTTATCTGGCTCGCTCGCTAGCATATCTGGCTTGCACGCTTGCTCTCTTGTCTGGCTTGCTCTCTTATCTGGCTCGCTCGCTCTCATATCTGGCTCGCTTGCTTGATCTCATATCTGGCTCGCTCGCTTGCTCTCTTGTCTGGCTCGCTCTCTTATCTGGCTCGCTCACATATCTGACTCGCTCGCTCTCACATCTAGCTGGCTCGCTTGCTCTCATATCTGGCTCGCTTGCTCTCTTGTCTGGCTCGCTCTCTTATCTGGCTCGCTCTTATATCTGCCTTGCTAGCTCGCTCTCATATCTGGCTCGCTCGCTTGCTCTCTTGTCTGTCTCGCTCTCTTTTATGGCTCGCTCGCATATCTGGCTCGCTCGCTCTCACATCTGGCTCGCTCGCTTGCTCGCACGCATATCTGGTTCGCTCGCTCTCATATCTTTCTCGCTCCGTCTCATGTCTGGCTCGCTCGCTCTCATATCTAGCTTGCTCGCTTGCTCTCATATCTGGCTCGCTCGCTTGCTCTCTTGTCTGGCTCGCTCTCTTATCTGGCTCGCTCGCATATCTTGCGCGCTCACTCTCAAATCTGGCTCGCTTGCTTGGTCTCATATCTGGCTAGCTCGCTTGCTCTCATATCTGGCTAGCTCGTTTGCTCTCTTGTCTTGCTCGCTCTCTTATCTGGCTCGCTCGCTCTCATATCTGGCTGGCTCGCTTGCTCTCATATCTGGCTCGCTCGCTTGCTCTCATATCTGGCTCTCTTGCTCTCATATCTGGCTCGCTCGCTTGCTTAATTGTCTGGCTCGCTCTCTTATCTGGCTCGCTCGCATATCTTGCTCGCTCGCTCTCACATCTGGCTCGCTCGCTCTCATATCTGGCTTGCTCGCTTGCTCTCATATCTGGCTCGCTCGCTTGCTCTCATATCTGGCTAGCTCGCTTGCTCTCATATCTGGCTAGCTCGTTTGCTCTCTTGTCTTGCTCGCTCTCTTATCTGGCTCACTTGCTCTCATATCTGGCTGGCTCGCTTGCTCTCATATCTGGCTCGCTCGCTTGCTCTCATATCTGGCTCTCTTGCTCTCATATCTGGCTCGTTTGCTTGCT